>NC_139737.1:8170718-8332780 GCF_964211835.1 Anser anser
GATCCGTGCCCAGCAGCGTGGTGCAGGGAGCGACCCACGGGAGGTTGGCTTTGCCTCCTCCGATGGGACCTTCGCTTTAAGAGGATCCCAAAACCCGACGCTGCAGCGGATACAGTGCTGTGACAGCGTTGACTCCGTTGGTGTTATTCCAGACACACGGAATAATGCTAGTAGAGTTGTTATTCCAATGCGTGTGTGGATGTGTGTGCGCGCACGCATGCATATGCGTGTGTGCATGTATATAATCAATTACAAGGAGCCTGACTCTTTGCCAGCTAAAACTGGAGACTGTTTTCTGTCTCTGGACTACTAGTCGAAGCTCGGTATTTAATACAACCCACTATCATCCCACATGCGAATACACTCCAGATTTCTATCTGAGAGGATGCGAATTAGAGTCTTAAACGTCTCTGAGAAGCGGAGCCTGAGAGACTGACTGTAACCCATCAAAGCTGGGTGATTAGAAAAACACAGACATCCCCCTGTGATTTTAGCCAGTCTCCCAAGCTGACTTGGGGATCTCCAAGCACCAGAGCTGTTGCAGTACCCATACAACAGCAGTATCTAACAGGATATGCTGAAGAGATTCAGGCCTCACTAGGCATTTCCTTGGTCTGGGCGGCTGACGTCAGCTGTAATTTCAATACATTTTTTATGATTTAATCTTTCATAATCTTTGCATATGTCCTCATGTCCCCATGTAATTAGTTCTCGCTCATTAAATGGATCAACAGCAGTGTGCTCCAGAGCTGCCACATGCCAGGCACCTTAAATAACATTTTATTTATTAATCACGTTATCTCTATTTCCTCGCAGCTAGAAATGAGCAAATAATGAGAACCGATACTTGAGAGACATTTTAACCATGTTACCAAAAAAAGATAGGTGGGACTTCAGAATAGCAAGTTCCGTGCATGATCTCAGCTTCCTCTGAAGTTTAGATATGTCTCAGTTTGCTGGTTTTGTTCACCCTGCTATTGAAACCCAAGTCGCTGAGATTACACCTCAGTCTGGATCCAAGTGCTCCCAAAATCTCTGGAGCAGATGCGCTGAAGATGGGTGATGTCACCAGGCTGTGTGGAAGTGACTCCAAGCTGGGAAAGCGATACCTGCCTTGGGATCCACTCCTGTTACATGTCTATTAGGTTTAGGGGCTCTGGGTGTAGATTAGGGCTTTTTGTGCTTGGGCAGTCATTGACTGACACGTCCTTCCCTTGGAGCTCCAGTGTAGCCGAGCCTAAATTGCCCCTCACTCCCCTCACCACATGGATTTAGCTGGAATTCAGGGTGAGTACAGGACATTCAGGCCAACTGATGACAGGGAGCGACCTTGTCATTCAGATACAACAAAACCCCAATTTGCAACCTGTAAGAGCTCACAGAGAGAGAGTCCAGCTGTGCCCTCGAGCGTGGTCCTGCAGCCCCTCTACAGGGCGGATGTTCCACGTCCCCCTGCAACTCGAGCTCTCTCAGATTGCTGTCCGTCTATAACCTCAGCCCACAAAACCCACCACCGACCTCCAAGGCAGCGTGCAGGAGGGAAAGTGAAGGCTGCAGGCTGAGTAAGCCCGTCACCACATCGTCCCACCTGCCTGGAGCCGCGAGTGGGACCGCGCTGGCTGGGCTCGGCGCTCGCGGTTTGCTATTGCTGCTCGACAGCTTTCGCTTCACCTGAAGCTCAGCCTGAGAAATGCACCAGAAAGGGACCCCTCAGAAGGCTATGGAGTTAGCAAACGCCATTAATTACCTGCTCATTCACCTAATATTTAACCCATCTTAGACCAAGATGACTTGGCTCTGATGTTTCCATAAGTGGTAGCTGCATTGTATGAAAGGAAACTCGTACACAGCATTTTTGGTGTGCTGGCAGCTCAAACAAACCTGTCAATAAATAAATCGGCCTGCAGCCTCAGCCCACTTGTTTTTAGAAAGGAAATGACCCTGTGAGAGTGGGTGCCCACTTCTTTTACCTCACTGCTATTTTTAGCAGAGACTGTGAAAAATTTCCATTGAAGACCTGCTCCTCTCATTTCCTGGGTAGAGCAAACAGGAAGCTCTTCTGACTGAGCTGCAGGAGGGCTTTGCCTGAAAGTAGACCAACCTCACCTCCCTCTGGTTGCTTGCTTGCACTGCAGAGCAGCAATAACCAAATCCCCCACCGCGATGTGCTTCACGGGCATGGATTCACCCAAAAGGCTGAGGGCAGAGGCCACCAGGTGACAGCGGCAGCAGAAAGCTGGGCAGCAGGAGAGGCCAGGCTGTCAGACACCTATTTTTGGTCCATGTGCTCCTCAGCAGGCACCAATCTGATTGAAACCAGGCATTTCCTGGCTGGAATGAGAAAGAAGAGCTGAAATCCAGGCTGCTCACAGGGGGATTTTTGAGCACGGAGGGATGAAATGAGCCTTGTGTCAGGGCACACGGCAGAGACCAGGGCAGCTCACCGCACTGCTGTGCTCCCCAGCCCATGGGTGGGCTTCTCCAGTGAGACCCTGCAGAGCCTTCAGCCCCCTCCTCATCCTCCATCAGCACAGGGCATGGGGCACCTGGAAACTCAGAAGACTGCTGCCCTGCTCCTCCCACCCAGCACCTACACTGCTCTGTGCAGACTTGCAGTCCTTGAGAAGGACATCCAACCACACCAGATAGCTGTATAGCAACAGTGTTGAGCTCCGCATAAACCATAGATTTTATTTTTTTCTGAAATAAATTCCATTGTTGTTAGAAAGGAAATGACCCTGTGAGAGTGGGTGCCCGCTTCTTTTATCTCACTGCTAGTACTAGTATTAGTCATACTGTTATAAATTAATGCGTGTGTTCTCCCAGAGACAGTATGAGATTGGGCACCATATTTACTTGCTGGTGAAATACTATGTTAATTACTATTTTTCATAATCATTTGTTAGAAACAAGCTTAAGTGTTGTGGAGTCTTACAGCTTCATACCTGACAGTTAATCAGGCTTGGGTGAGGATCTGCTCAGCTTTGACTTAGTCCTTGTCTTAGCCCTGAAATATCAATGGGGTGAAATCATTTAGATTCGGGATCTGAAACCTTAGAAAATTTGGTCTTTGTTTTTAAGGCAAATTTCTCAGAATAAATAAGCAGTTTCCAAAGTTGGCAATCCCCCCCTGCCCCTTTGAATACAGTGCCAAGGAGCTACGTGGAAACGGAGCCCCCAGACAGGCAGTCCTGGAGTTTTGCACCAACACACTCATGTGTTAGGTCTCTCTCTTAACGAAATCACTGCCTAGAAAGAAAAGTTGTGCCAGGAGGTACCAAAGGGTACTTCAGGCAAGCATGTGAAAGGTGTACAGGAGAGGACAGCTGTTGTGTACAAAATGTAATACTGTTCAGTTCTTTTTAAACAGAGAATGAAGTGATTCAGTGTCTTCTCTTGAGCTTTATTTCCAAGCCTGTCCCCAGACTCTTACAGCATTGTATGGAAGTTCGCTTATGCTACAATCTACAAACAAACTAGAATGAAAATACAGATCAAATAAAGTCTACAGTGAGATTTTTCAAAAGAAAATGAACACAAAAAAGCCAATGCTTTTTTGCACCTGAATTGCAGTCTCAGTGTTTTCAGCACTATCCACTATATTTTGTCCAAATCTGGCCCTTCTCTTTTCAGAATACTCTCATTTAATCCTAGTGAAAAATGTTAAAATGCTCAGGCACTTAGAGATTTTTATTTATTTATTTATTTTATGCAGGTAAAGAAAATGTCTGTGAAGGAGTTGTGTTACATAGGGGACGTAGCATGTACTGGACACATGGTACAAGTTGTCAGTTGTGTTTTCATGGTACTTGAAGCATGCCAAACACTGTGTAAACCCCCTCTCTCCTCTCCTTCCCCCTTGCTTACCAAAAATATGTAGCCTGCATTATTAGGCTAAAATGTTAACATTTAAATCAAAAGAATTACGTTATCAATAGAGAGGGGACGTTTTCAGCTTAACAGCAAACTGCCCAAGGATTGCTTTTACTTCTCATGACTTTGAAAGTGCTCTAACGTTTCTTCCTCTTTCTTTTACTTCACAGTTAATGAAATTATCAGGAAGGAATTTTCTGGACTCCCTGCCAGAAGTCAGACATAGAAGAAGAGATTTGTGAGACAACTTCTACCGAATCCTTCCATAACTGACCTCTTAGATCCTTCCAGTGCCCCTGCAACCTCCTGCTTCCTTAACTGTTCATCTCAAGGCACCAATTCAATGCAAGGAACAATGTATTGGCATCAAGCTGACAGCCTTGTCTAAGCAACTCGCCACCTCTCTCTGTAAACACCGAAAAGGACACCCTTCCTTTTGTCCCAAGATCGTATTGTTCTCATGTAACGGAGCATCTGTCTGAGGAAACTCTTCAAGCCTGCTGCAAAATATCTAGCTATGTATCGATCAATCTATCTGAGTAATAAGGGAGAAGTAAGATGTCACTCCTGAACGCCACACAAAGCAAGGGAGATTATATATTAGTGCTTATTTGGGTGGGGTGGGAAATGAGGGAAGAAAGAGTAACATATTCCATAACAGAATAGCAACATTTTGCAGTTCACTAACAATGATTTGCCCTCCAGGTCACAAAGCACTTCTGAAAAAATTTTTTGTTGTAGGAAACTGAGGCAGCCCAAGCTTACTCGGCCTTTATCCAACGTGGGAGCAAAAGCTGTGTTTTCTGACCCTGAGCACTGTGATCGGTATTTCAAACAGTAGCTATCAGCTGAAACCAGGAGTCTTCTCCATTTTTTTCTTGTCTGACTGGATAGAAATTTGACGGAGAAGGATGCTTGCAGAGAACCAGTGAAAAGACCAATTCAGTAGTTGTAACACCTGTCCCAAGGTAAAATAAACTCACATAAAATAGACAATATATAGGAGTTACAGTAAACCCAAAGATTTTTATGATTTACTCTCATTAATATTTAGGCTGTGTATCAACACATCTTAGATATTTTCTCCCTTATAAATTGTTGCTGTTTCTTTTCACACAGAACCTGCTGTTGGCTGGTACCTTGTCTCACCAGCTGTAACATTTAACCACTCAAAGCTGCGAAAATATTTGCATTTTACAGAAGCCATATGTTCCAGAAAAAGTATACACTTCCTCATATACACCTTGTCTCTTTAGCTTTGCAAAGCTACCAGCAACTCCTGGAAAGGTTAAATTTCCACACAAGTTAGTATGTTTGTTATGTTTTGCTTCATGTGTCTGAATATAATGTAGTGACACATGCTTATCACAATAAGAGAGAACTTCTGCCACTTGCAGTTGTACAGCTAGCAAGTTTATAACATTTCGGTGTGTCTTTGGTACCCCACTGTTATAAAAAGGTATCCAGAGTCAATAAAAAATCTGCAGTAAAAAGTCACCATAATATTGTAGGCAGTACATAGTAATCTTTAGTGGTTTTGTAAAAGAGGAAAGCTGGTATTTGTTATGAGTGCAGAGCCTGAGCTCTGTTCTAGAAAACACAGTGAAACTACCCTGTTCTCAGTTGTCTCACAGCAGACTTTGCTGATTACCAATGTGCCCACATGCTCACAGTAGGAATTAGGTTATATGAGTACAGAAGACCAGCAGAGCAGCTGCCTACTCGCACAAACCCTACAGACTCAGTTCAACAGAAATCTTTTCAGGAGTATTGAGAAAAAAAAATTCTGCTACTTAAAGGTGACACTCAAACTCTGCAAGGAGAGAGATGGAAGTGAGGGACAGAAGCATGAGACCTTCCAGAACATCCGACCCTAGCCTGAGCTACAATCTTAACCTGAAAGCTGAATTTCACAAGAGCAGCTCTAAGCTCTGGTTTCAACTAAGTCTAGATCCATAACCAGGGCAGAGCCATTCTTCATTGCAAATCTCAAACTCACATTAATATCACGGCTTGAGAAGTTTGCTTCTTTTCCCCCTTGAAGCAGGCGTTACCTGCTTGGTGAGACTGAAATCTTTTGTCGCAGAACAAGTCCCCTGGCTCCCATTTCAGCGACACCAAAGAGTGGTCCCTGCAGGCCTCTGGCTGAGGATGACACATGCTGGTGCTCATGTGAGCACCGTGTGCTGCACCGGGAAGTACAGCTGCCAGCGGAGCCGAGCCTCAGCCTGTCACTGCAGAAGTCAATGGCCTTTTTTCTACTGACTTTTGCAGGAACAAAACTGAGGCTTGGGCTAGCTGAAATGGCCTCAGTATGGGGGAGTTAGTGATTGTTAAACAGCACTTATACTGTATAGCATTTCAGCTGGCTCACATGCCTCAAATAAGCTATTTTGAATTGTTTTTAAACTGCCATATTGCCAGAATCTGCCATATATTATGGATTTTTAATGCAGTTTGACATTTTGGACAATTTTGAAAAATTTCTAAGGACAAAAGATGCCTGTCAGAAGTTCTTTAGTGCGGCTGAGCAAAGGAACAGCTTCACAGGGTTCACTGCCAAAAATGACCATCTAGTTTTCCCCAATCCAACCTGCAAGATTAAGGTATAGGAGAAATTTAAAAAACAAAACAAAACAAACCCATTCACAATAAATAAATAAATCCCCAAATAAGTGACAGAAACATTTCTCTTACTGGATTTCAAATAAAATATCAAAGAATGTGAACTTCTTTGCAAATCTCTAGACACATAGATGTGGTCTGAACATATTACTGCTTATCTGGCGATTGCCAATAGTAACTGACTGTCAATAATCCTCTTTATACAGCTGAACATCTGATCTTTAAGTCAGATAGCTGCACACCAAATCCACTAGCAACTTTCCTCCCGCAACATGCAACTGTAGTATGTGTGTTCAGGATCTGGACTGACTTTAATTTTAAATTTTTGCCTCTGTCCCCAGGTGATCATTTAAGCATCCTTCTCCCCTTTTTTCTATGAAGCATAAATGTATAAAGCAGACAAGAAAAGTACGGACCCATAGCAAAAGCTTTTAAGCTTTGAAAGGGATGCATGCAGGCAGACGCCCTGAGCCCCTGCAGTGCTCCACTGAAGCTACTGTGCAGGATGCACCATTAAACATGAGATCTACAACTGAAAGATAAGATATACACTGCTTGTATGTGTTCTTTCAGGCAGTTTGCTGTAGAGAGAGGGAGAGGAATTTATTTTTTTTTTAAATATATATGCTACAAGTGCTTTACTCGTGCTTGCACTAGCAGTATTTCTTCCTCATTTTTAAGGCATAGATACTAATCTGGATGTGTGTTTGTGTAGGTGCATATACATGCATAATTATATAATATAACCATATAAGTATATATGGTTATAATATATATATATATATACACACATATATGCTTCTGTATGAACACACACAGCATTACAAACTTGGATCACAATCCTATAATTGGCTCCTGTCAGGCAGACCTATGCAGGCACATGGAGCCAGCTAGTGGATCAAGTGTTCAAAAGATGTATATAATATAGACTACATTTTAGTGGTTTTATTTACAGCTACACGAGGTCAGGCTGTGCTACTCTATCTGCTCTTACGTGCCACCATTAGTTAAATAATACAGCTTTAATCAGCTTTATATTTATTTCTGGAGAAAAGGAGTATCCTCAGACATAGCGTTATGCATTGTTGTCTCTTTTTTTAAGAAGAAAACTGCTATGTTAAAATTATATAGCTAGGCTGAAGAACTTCAAAATATACAGTACTAAATTATTTCCTGTTCTTGCTGAGCAGTGTTTTTCCAGTATTAATGTTTTGTTGCATAATACACCTTGCTCTCTTTCTGTAGAAGCATTAGCTTAACCTTGGAAGAGTTAATACCATTTTATGAGTAATTTGTTCTCACTTTATCTGGAAGATAGCCATATTTGCACATGAGGAAACTCTGTCTTTCCTCAGTTATCTGAATGTTTCACCACAGTGCCTTCCTGCCATTGTACCAAAGGCCTCCAAATATATTGTCTACAGGGTGAACAACTCTAATGCATTTTCCATCAAAGTTATACCATGTGAAGTACATGGGGCTCATTGGAACTCAAAGTTCATCTCTTTTTTTTTTTTTTGTGCGTGTGTGTGCATTTTTTTTTTTAACTTCCATTTTTCCATCAAAGCTTTGGCTGCAAATACAGGATGAGCTTCTATAAACGTCTGCATCAAATATATGAATACGTAGAATAAAATCATCATTCATGATATGTAAACAGTCTAAGAGTGGAATGGGAGTGGACAGATATCAGGAAGATTTTTTTTTTGTCAGTTATGGGTGTTGGAAGAACGGTTTGCCAGAAGAGTAATTGCTTGTGAAGATACTTGCAATGAAATATGAAGTCCTGTTTTTG
Source organism: Anser anser (assembly GCF_964211835.1). Classification (NCBI taxonomy): domain Eukaryota; kingdom Metazoa; phylum Chordata; class Aves; order Anseriformes; family Anatidae; genus Anser; species Anser anser. The sequence continues at coordinate 8,179,012 of NC_139737.1, forward strand.
TTTTTCTCCATGAGAATGAGCAAAATGTAAGATCTGAACAGCAATGGAATGAAAGTGTCTAATGTATGTGTTTTTATTGGTAGAAAGAATGTAGAAGAGCCATGGTTTTTGCACTTGCTTTATTTGTATCCATGTAAATATGTATCACTCCATTCTTCTGGTAGGAATACAGCATTTTCTGAATGTAGAATATTTCCAAAACCAGCACTATGTTATTCTCTATTGTATAAAATGCTGCTGCTTGATAACATATCTAAAACAGTTCTCAAATTAGCTAGCATGTTTTTTAAAGTATATTTTGTAATCCATATCTTTACAAAAAAAGTCTATGCTTTTTGTCTGACCAAATATGCAACACCTTTTGGATTAAGGATAGTATTTATAAAGGATCAATTTTCATTTTTCTGAGTGTATTAATTTTCTATGCAATTGTTATTGTCCTAAAAAAAATGTATTTGATACATTTTCCAAAGACTTCAAAGACAGCTTTAAACACTTCAGAAGTATGTTTCTAAATATTTCAATCTGACTTTTTTTCCCTGCGTTTCTTTCCAAATTGCTTCTTAATAGAGAACAATTATCTGCCATCTGGGATTCAAGAAAATGAGTATCTTAATTTCAAATCTTAAGTCGATTCACATCTTCATAAATCTTGCACCACATAAAATCACCTGAAGTTCCAGTTTACCTGCAATTCCAAGTGTTTGTTATTTATATTACATACTCCTATGCAATAGGAAGAGGTGCCTACGTCAGGTGAAGAACGGGTGAACTGCAAATTCTCTAGAAATCAACTGTTTGTTTTCCTTGTCGTTTACATTGCAGTGATTTCGTACATGTAAATGTAAGGCAGCTATCTGCCACCAAACATGGGAAATTATAGTTCTTTATTCATCTCAGTTCAGAATGAATAACCCACATTTTGAATGTTGGCATCAGTCTTTAATGTCTGCTACTTTATAACTGCAGCAGGTGATAGCCGGTAGTAATTTCTTTAACTGCCAATCAGTGTCTAAACCATTATGGTCTGTTTGAGATTTGTTTAACCATTTTCATTGTTCCTCATGTAGATAAAAAATAATGAAATAATTTTAAAAATGGGGACCTGACCCACGCTACAATAAAAATTTGAAATGAAGATGCTGGTACATCATATAGTCTAATACTTCATATAGGCTGTGAGTGAGTGGTTATCTGGGGAGAAGTTAATATTTTAAGTTTCTTTTCAATAACTCTCTTAAAATAGCGAAATTGGGTAGAAAGTTCTGGAATGACTGAGTCACAAAAATGGATAATGATCCCTGTGTTTGTATTATGTCAGACGTACCCAGATACATGATGGTAGAATAACCAGTTATTCTTGCAGAGCTCTAAGGATTAAACTGCCATCATTTTACCGGTGCTGGTTCAGTGCCTTACTACAGCAGTGCGGTGAGACCTGGGAACACAGTCAAGGTACTGCAGAGTCTTAATAGTGGTGGCCTAACTGGGACCTGTGTGTGTGTGTGTGTGTGCGCGCGTGTAATTATGAATTGCCCCCCCCACCTCAAGAAGTCCAAGTGTCCTTGTTGAAGCCCTGCCCATGTGTCAAGGAAAAACCCGACGTTAACAGATACGCATCTCTCAAATTATTCTAACAGATGTCTTTTTAATTAAACTGTTTGTTCGAAAGACTAATTTTAAGAACTGAAAAAGGGTTTATATAATTCACATTCCTATGACAACATTGTTAACCTCCAATGTAATAATTTTTTTGCTATCATCTGTAAAATATTTTTTATATATTGCCTGTACTACGGTAGTTTAGCAATAAATGAGAGGATATCATCTGCTGCATGAGTGTTTGGTTTATTCTTAAATACCTTTATCTTCCTTTATAAACTAATGCCAAGTCACCCAGTCTTCTTGCCTTCACCATCCTCCTAAACACAATGGCGTGCCTTAGGATTTCAGAGTATGGAGTGCTTCTTTGTAAACGTGATGCCCAGTATCCCTATGAATTAAGATCCCATTCAGCTTCTGTAGATGAGATTGATTCATACAGCGTTAACTTAATGAACTTCTTCATTTGCTATTCCCCCAGCCCAGTAAAAAGCATGAGACAATCCACATCAGCAGGTACTCCACAGGGGTTTTGCCCTGCTATAGCATTAATTTGTCTAAGTGTCCTTCCATAGTCGTCTAAGTTTTTTAGAGACTGGGGATGTGCTCCGTTAAATTTTTGTTCAAATAAATCTTAATTCTGCATTTCTGTATTGGAGACACCAAAAGATATGTTTTCATACTGCTGTGCTGGAAGGATGCCCAGAGCCCATTATGTCTCGGTAACAGTCAAGTTTATATAGCATACAATTAAAGACATTTACCTTAACAGAATCAATATTATCCTTTGCATTTAAAAACAGAGAATTCAAACCATATTTGATGCGTTTGTTGGACAAAGAGCAAGCGCTTTGCTTTGCTTATTCACAAAAGCCTCAGAGCAAGAGCCATGTGGAAGTTCTTAACTCCCAGTACGCTGTACAAAGGCTGGGAAGCTCATAAACCAGACAGGCTTCGCCAACAAAGAAGCTGTTACTGGCTAGAAGAGAACATTTTATGATGAGCAAATATATGGCACACAGGATTTTAGCTTTATTCAGCAACAGGAAAATTTAAGTAACTTAACCTGGAAATTCCACAGCTAAGGGCTGAGAACTTGAGCACCTGACCCGATACTCTGGCTTTAATTTATATCTTGGGTCCAAATTACAGAACTACCATAGTACCCCAGATTTTTAGTCTTAACGGGAAATTTCCTGGATTTTGTAGACTTAACTCACTCCTTTATACCCCTTCAACATAGCTGACTTTTTTCCTAGTTTACTTTTCATGGTAGCAGCAAGGAAGAACAATTCACGTTTCTAATGAACATCTGGGTTTCTTACGAGACCTTGCTTGCTCGCGTGCTCAATTGTGTAAATACGTGATTTACAAGTTCTTTTTTTTGTTGTTTTTAATACAAACGTAATTTACTCGATTTAAGAAGCTGCCTTTCAGCTTCATACCAGATTCTTTTCTAAATACATCATCACTGGCTTGCTCAGGTGGCCACACTCAACCGCTAACAGTGTGTGGCTCAGAAAAGATGAGCTCCCCATGAACCTATTCTTGTCATCTCTGTCCCTGCTGACCCCCTTCTTGTCTGGACCCTCCGCTCTGCAGGCAGCTGTCATCTCCGTGAAGTCATGTTGGACAGGGGCTGGAATTATTTTATTTATGCAGAGACTTAGGGCAGGGGAGCCCATACAGAGGATTTCAGCTCCTGCTAAACCAAAGGGCAAGACTGCTGGCACAGCAAAATTGCTGAGGTTGTGAGGAACCACTTAACCTAAAGGCCTGGGGGAAGGGGGAGGCGGGAAAGGCTGGCAGGAGCAGCGCTGCACACAAATTGGCCAAATATATCCACTGGAGGTGACTGCAGTACAAAGGCACCTCTTTATTCAGCCAAGGGTAGGACCGAAATTGCAGCCGAAATCAAGTGGGAGAGTACGGAGCCAGAGCACAGCAAGAAAGGCAGGCAAATGAAACAGAACCAACATCTGCCACAGGCATATAAATAGTAAAAGGATGGCTTTATTTGTGCATTACAGTCAGTTTGCTAACTAGTTCTGAGAGCTCACCTTTGCTTAGGGATTTTGGATGAAATGGACTTTCAGGCCCAAACCTACAGGCCACAGCTAGGGCATGGGGCACAAGCAGCCTCGGTTCCTTGAGAAACCAAACAAAAAGTGCAACAAAACTTCCTCCACCAGCTGTGGCATTTATGCCCTGCGATGGGAGGCCCCTCCTCTCCCGACGTGCTGCTGGAGGCTGGCAGCAGACAGGGACACGCGGTGCGGAGCCCTCCCCGTCCCTGCTGGGGGAAATCTGCCAGCGCTGAGCTGTGCCGCGGGTGCTGTGAGCTTGTGGCAGAGCTTTAATGACAGCCTGAGGTAACCGCAGGGGGAGGCGAGTTTGATCCGTATTAGTCCTGACAGATGATATCAGTGACTTCTTTGTCAACTACATCATTTTTTGCTTTTTTTTTGTAATGGCAGAAGTTGTCACAAATCCATGTGACAACTTTTCACATCAAGTGAACCTGAGGCATTCACAGCCATCAAAAATTCAGAAGCCTGTAGCCCCTCCCAGCTGCCAACAGGCATCCTCACGTCTCATTGCCTGTGCAGGAAGGACAAATGGGCTTGGCAGGCTTGCTGCAACTACCATCAAACTTTGCCCATCCCAAACTAAAATTAAAGGATTTCCAGATTATGCTGAAAGCCCATGGGAAATGGGGCTTCATCTGTGTCATTTCTGTGCAGCGGGAGCCCTGGGCTAGTCCTGCTCATTCACAAAGCTTCCCAGGCTAATTTATAAAGTGGATTCCTCCCGGCCTATAGCGCAGGCGCTGCGGGCGCTAACAGCCAGCAGCTCAGGAGCCTGCTCAGGTGTTGTACGGGGACCCCCAAGGGCAGCACAGCTGCTGGGCCTCACAGAGCATGACAAATGGGCTACGCCAGCCCAGCGCAGTGCTGGGTAAGAGTACACGGCCCTGACAGTGAGGAGAATTTATTCATCTCCTATGCCACCGGCTACAGCCCAGTGGAAGTGAAGCAGTGCTGACTGCCAGGATCCTGCCTCTGCATGATACGAAGGGCTCCAGTGTGACCTGCTCCCTGTGGCCACTCTTCATTTATCAAATACTTGGTGGGGCCTTACGGCTGGTGGGAGGAACAGTCCGGAAGGTTTATGTCGGCCTAAGTAAATTTTTCATGGCCACTTTATATAACCTTATTGAAAGTAGGGTATTGTCAGGAAAACCTTCTCAGATGGCTGATTATATCAGCACGGGCAAGCCACTGAAAGCTGAGCCTAACAGATGTTTAATTTCTAAGCTTTTTCATGTCAGGCTTCACTAAAGGCAAGGGGAGGAGAGAAGCAGAGACCTTTCCTTTCTGAGTTGAAATCTCTACCGAATAGCTTAGTCTACCATTAAGCACCGAAGTGCCCTTCTTTCCCTATTATTTTTCTTTTTCCCCATTCTAAACTCAAATAGTTCCATAAATCGGGATCCTTGCTGGCTATGTATGTAGGGCTTTTGCAAGAAATCGTTTTGGCTTCATTTACTTTTCAAAAGGCCATATAATACAAGAAATAAGTGGAAGGGAGAAATGTAATTGAACCATGCCCACATATCTTACATTTCCTAGGCTTTTGTACGGGACTGGGATATGTAATCCCGAGCCTTACAGCAGCACTGCTCCCTCTGGGCTGAGGCTGGGGCCAAAGCAAAGGCTGTATACAATTTGCTCTTTAGGTTGTCCTTTTTTTTTTTTTTTTTTTTTGCCCCCCTTAGCAAGGAAGCAGTGCGAGGCAGCGCCCGGCCGCAGCCCAGCAGAGCACTGCCACCTGCAGGGCAGCGCTCACCGCTGCCGCACGGCGCCGCCCGCGGCACCCCCGGCCCCGCTGCAGCCGGGGGTGCGGGGACAGGCGGCGGCACGGGGCCTGCTGGCAGCACGCCTGGTGCAGCCTGCGTGGTGCACGGAGCACCGCTGCACGCGGGCATGCAGCACCCTTGCATGCAGCACCCTCGCATGCAGCACCCTCGCATGCAGCACCCTTGCACCCCACATGCTTGCATGCAGCACCCTTACATGCAGCACCCTCGCACGCTGCGCCGTCACACATCGCACCCTCAGCCCGTGCCCCAGCTGCGTTTGCTGGCGAAGGAGTTTGCTTCCTCCCCAGCAAAAGGCAGCAAGCAGCACTGCCAGGCGAAGCTCTGGGGGTTACTCCCCCAGCAGACAGACACCCACTTCTCCAGGCACACTGCATTTCCAATGCCGAGACGTGGGCAAGCAGACAAGCCCCCCACCCGCCCCTGCAGGGCTTCCCAGCCATCCTTCCCCAGCTCGCGCAAGGCCATGCCAAGACTAGTAAGCGTTTCATGATTGTGAAAACTATTTTGTCTGGAAAACCTTGTTTTTCCAGTCTTCCATGCAGCTTGATCCACCTCGTGCCAGTTAGTTCCCTCCTAAGAAAGCGGCGCGTTTCACCGGGCTGAGCTCTGCCACCCTGTCTCATGCAGCAGGCAGCAGGCGATGAGAGTGGGTGATGCCTTTTCTATTAATTGCAGCAGCCCTTTATTAAACCACTGTTTACACAGCTGCTGCAATGGCTGTGTGACTTCCTGGCCTTTTTCTCCTCTCCTTTCCCCCATACCGCACACTCCTGTCAGCCGCCAGGTGCCAATAGCCCCATTTCACAGATGGGAAAACCGTAGGGGAAGGGCCCGCCAGCCGGGACACACCGCAGCCGCGGGGCAGGAGGCGCAGCGCTGCGGGCTGGAGGGCTGCCACGTCCTCCAGTGGTGGTGCAAAGCAGAGCTGTTGTGAACATGAACACAAGAAGGACAGGCTCTGAATTCAGCCCCCACAATTTCTCTGGGTCACAAAAAACCAAGTGGGTTTGGCAGCAATTAACCTTTTCTTTAATTATCCCTCCATTCTTTAGAGACAGGTTAAACTAAACATGTGTTTTTTATAACTAAAGAGCTACAACTAAACAAGATCTATTTTGTATTCATTATGGTCCAGGACAAATCTGCTTTCCTAAAGCTGTATCTGATAAAGCCAGATCTTGCTGGCCAGCCTCAGGCACTCCGAAATACGACTAATGAACAAGGCTTAGCTGCTTTGCTTTTCTTACCCAGGGACATGGCGAGAGCTCCATCAGGAGAACTTAGGAAATAAAAGGGATTTGCTGAGCGAAGAGAAAATCTGAGGACAAGGGTGCTTTTTTTTTTTTTTTTTTTTTTTTTGAGACAATACCTGCTCAGTGTCATACTGGTTCATACTGGTTTTTATTCTCAGTCGAGAAAAAAAATGCAGCATGGAGAATAACCAGGTTTCTTCTCCATCCTCCAAACCTGAGTGACAAATTTTGTTTCAAATATGTGACACCAGGTTTGAGTGTGAACTCTCCCTGGCTGGCACTCCAGGGTACCACGTTCAACCCTGCTGGACGCTTTGGCCCGTTGAAACCTTTGGACCTGCCCCTGACAGAGAAGCAGCCCCGTCTGGGGATCAGGAGCCCATCGTGTGCCTGATGAGATCTCCTCTGCATTGTGTTTCTTTAGTTTCAGAAATAAGAAGCTTTGAAACATGACAGGCTGTTGTAGAAAAGGTGTCAAAGTCCTTCGGGAGCCACTCACCTCCTGTTTGCAGCTGGTGGTGGCTCTCGCCTCGTGTCCCCCAGGCGCTGGTACGGCTCCAGGCGTGGAACTGACTGAAGGTGAGGATGGTTCACTTCTGAACGAGGGTCACCTGGCAGATGGTTCATAAGCAACTGCAGTCAGGGGCTGACCTGGTGGCAGCCGAAAATTAACCTGACCACCACTTTACCCAGCACATTGTTCAGTGATGGAAGAATCCGAGTGAAACTGCAACAGAAGAGACCTAAAATGCTGTTTGGAGACGCAACAATTTAAGAATGGCTGCAGGATAAGATGGATCCCTTAAAGAATTATGCACACTCACATGCTTGTAAATATTTAGTAGGAAGTCCACCTGGTTATGCTTTTGGAGACAAGATGCTCTTCTAGCCAATAAACTCTTATATGAATCAATATACCCAATCTTCCATGTGGGAACCTAAGCCAAATTAAGCCCCCCTGCATTAGCTGTCAATCACAGAGAAATGAAAACATTGTAAAATTTTAAAATTACAAAATTCCTTGGTTTTATCCAGTGCTCTTCATCCACACAGCATAAATTTCTCAAGGAAACGTTATAAACTTGGTTGCACAGATGGCAAACCTGAGGCATGGGGAAGGGACTCACCAAAGTGCCAGCTCCAGCAACTGGAATAACCAGGGACAAAACCCAGTTAACCATAGTCTGAGCCCAGATCAAGAGCCATGCTCCTTCTTCCCCCGATTTATTAAGTATGAGAAGGCTGCAAGCATCTTGTACTGAGGAATGGCCCAAAAAAGACAGGGGGCTGGCAAGCATGGGCTGGCGCTGAGCGCTGAAAGGTAAGCAACCGCCACACCAGAGACCCGTATAATAGTCTGGCACGGAAACCACAGTTCATATTGACATTGTTGCTGTTGGCACCAGGTGCCTGGTACACGAGAAGGAGAAACACCACCCTGTTATTCTTCTGTCTTTTGTTTCTGATTTATGGCTCCCTCTAAAGTACAAGTGAAAGGTATTCACTTTACTTATGGTATGTGGTAGAAAGTGGGATTGCGAGAATGGCCAAAATACCTTCTACATTTGCTGCAAAGACAGCAAATTCCAAGTTTATTTCCTCTTCAATGGGTACAAAATTTGCATGCTAATAAAGAAGGCACTGGGGAGTTGTTATGAGTAGAAATTCAAGATATATTTTCCACCCTGTAATAATGTGGTTTTGTTAATCAATGTTCAGTCCCAGATCTTGCTCTTTCAGATGCTGGGATTACGCTCCACATATATTGACATTATACCTGCCCAGCTGAACTGCTTCCCTTGCTGCTCACCACTGGTTTGCGGATTATTTTTTCTTCTCTTCTGCAGGATTAAAGCAATCTGAATGGAAGCATGAGCTCAGGACAGGAGATGGTTTGCAAGTCTCTGATTTGGATTCTATAGTACAAACCAAATTTCCAAGGGAGAATGGGGTATCCCGTCACAGTGGGACACTGAAAAATATGGTAATAGGCAACAAATGTTAGGGAGTAAATCTGTATTAGCAGGCTGAAATGAACAAGACATGTCCCTGTACGGATTTGCTCATTCTGATCCAGTTCATTTTCTTGAGCTTGCATTAGAATTTATAGGTGTTAATAATGCTTAATAAAACTTGGCATTTTTCCCTCTGCAGTGCTACAGCTGACCAAGATGCAGAATCTGTTGGTCTGGAAGCTTGAGTTAAAACTTGCATGAATTACAGAGGCTTATTTATTACTTTAATTGGATTCTGACTTCTCACATGCCTCATACCATCTCTTGGTTCCTACTTTCCTTTACACTTATTCTATATGAGAGCACAGGGATTGTTTTAGTCCCAACAGTTTATCTGTCTTAATACAGGAACTCTCTCATACAGTTTCCATGTGATTTAATTTTATTTCAGGCTTAACCATTGAAGACTTTTCTTTCCTTTCAAATTGTATTGGGGACATTAGTCCAGTCCTTAATGAGGAAAACATTGATGTCACCACTGCATCAGTAATCACAGGTGGCAGCAAGTGTAGGAGCCTCAGCAGTGGCGAGTGAGAGCCATGAAGTGGGGAGTCTGGGCTGTACGTACTTCTCACCTTGCTGCAGACCCAGCCCAGAACTTACCAACACTGGAGGCAAACTGCATTTTGTCAAACTTAGCATACAGGGCTGGGTCCAGCTGCATTCCCACTGTGGGAAGGAAAGGAGAAGGCTGGGGGTGATATGGGCACGGTGGGGAGAACAGCAGCAGAGCCAGCTTCTCCCCCAGGGCTCTCTCGGCAAGCTGCCTCACCTGGCTTCACCCAGGACCAGAAGCAGGATCAGTCCTACCCAAAACCATCCATAAGAGAGCCTCTGGCACAGAGGCTTTTGGAGAGCTGGCACCATGTGGCAGACAAGCTTCTCTCCCTGACTAGCAAGCCAGGACCCCTCATCTGCACTGTGCTTATGTGGAGCAATGTTTAAAGCCTATTTCATTAACCTGTCACATTTTTTCTTGTTCATCTTTGTGTAATTTTAAGTATACCTCTCTAGAGCAGTGACTCTCTGAGATGTACTGCAGCTGAATTGTCAGCACCGTCCCTTCAGTCATCGTGTTGCACATCAGCATGCACAGAATCAGCCCACTGATAGCATCGGGCTAGTGTCCCAAATCTATTTTCATTAGCTGTAAAAAGAGAAAAGAGGGGAAGGAGGAGAATTTCATCCCATGAAACATTTTTCATGGTTGCTGAGAGACATCTAACTTTAAATCTCCCTAACGAATAAACACGGTGCACTTAATTTTGTTTATGAAAACAGATTTATTGTGATGGCAAAAAGCATGAGTCAGTGCCCTGACTGAAGGGGTGTGCTGCAGCTGGAGACACTCACTGAAAAGCAATGCCTCGGAAAACAGAAGAACTCTCTTCCCGACCAGTGCCAAAAGATGCAATTTCTCCTTTAACAAAAACCATGAGGATCCAGGGGTAGGGATCAGGCTTCCTCATGGCCTGGCAGTGGGTCGTTGAGCAAGCATTGCCATTGCTATGAAAAAGCTAAGAATTTGTGAATGAGCAGCATGTGCTAGCTGACAGTGCGTGCCATGCACCCAGCCCAGCAGCATCCTAAGGATGCTCCTCATGAACATGAAGTTGGCCTGAGCCTGGCTTGCAGGTATGGGCAAGAGCTGATGTTGGTCCCTCCATAACACACAGCAGAGAGACAGAAGAGAAGGTGTGTGTGTATATATATATATTCAAATTGCTGACTCCAATGAGCATGTTTTCCATTCTTCACTTCTTCTCAGACATTTGCGAGGACATTTATTTTACTTGGACAAAATGAACATTGCTACAGTGAGATCAAAAGCAGGTGAAGAAACACAGGGATCTGGAACTATCACTGGGGCTCCCTGGCCTCGTTAAGGTCCTGAGGTTTCAAACAAGGAAGTGCAACAGCAACACTATTTCCTTTAACTCATTTTATTGTCTGTACTCACCATTAGACTTACTTCCCATACACGTGCCCCATTTTTTGAAGCGGAGCGTCTAGTGTTCAAAATGCCTTTAAGGAGCCCTGAGTTGCTGAGCATGTTTGTCCTTGCTGCAGCCACCAGCTGTGTGTCACTCTGCCACCAGCACCCTTGCAGGGCGAGCCGAGAGGCCAGGCTGATCAGATCTTCATCTCACCCTCAGCACATTACTGGCGCTTCATAAATAATGACAGCCCTTCCTTCAGATCATGGGCCTTTTGTTTTTATTCCTCAGTTTCAATGATGTAAATCTGCCATGTATGCATGAGGCCGTGCCATGGTGATGAATGATCCTGAATAAGGACCCACTTAGCCAATTCACTGTACAGAGTTTCATTGTGCGGAGGAGGGTTAACACACAGGGCTCTGTTCAAACAAAATGAGGTAAACAGAAGTTCAATGCTTTTCCTTCCTTCCTTCCAGAAAAAGAAAAAAAAATAAATTTCAAAGGCCAAGCATGGAGGAAGGAAAGATATTTCAATTCAAAAACTAAAATTGCTCATCCTACATTGGTGCCTAAGTCAGATACACAGGCAAATATACTGGACATAAGCATGAACAGCATCAAGAGGAAGGTTTTTAGACACCACAGGGAAGGCAGAAACAGATGCCACTACATCTACCCAGAAGGCATATCAAGCTACCCAAGCTCCCTAAAAATGTCCCCAAAGGACTAAACAGGCAGTGATTTAAAACTCTGCGTGTTCCACTTTCCATGTAGGGTGGACAAGAGCCCATCGCTCCTTAGGGGGTGGCAGCCCCAAGCCCACACAGCGGCTGTTGCTGGCATCACCACCGGCGCTTCAGTCCCCTCAGCTGCTCAGTGCCCTGTACAAACACGGCTGCCAGCTTTCAGCAGGGCTGAACACAAAAACACCGCAGCTGCAGCCTCCGACTATTACATGTTTTTAAACATCCAGTCCACTTGGACTGGGACCCTAAAAATTGAAGATAGTGAATAAATTAGTAAATTTTCCATACAGAGACTGTAGTTAATATCGATGCTGTCTAAACAACTAATGAGAATAGAGTGATAAGATTTTAGCTATTAATAGCTATTTAGCTATTTACTATTGAGGTCTGTGCTCTGCCCTACAACCAGACAGTCATTTAATATTTTCAACTATTAAAACACGCTCTCTAACAAGCTGCAGTAAGTACATCACACGTGCTCACAGAGGAAGGCAGGGCTGAGATGGGACTGGTGCAATTACATCACTAAAGCCTAGTATCCTGGATGAAAACCACCAGCTGTAGAAAATCTGCACAAAACAATGCCCTACAGGAAAAAGGAGAACTTGGACAAGTTGAAAGGTCAGCGTCCTGCCACAGGCAACGCACCGTGAGAGGGAGCGGGGCACAGGGATGCCAGTGCAGTGGGGCCAGGTGACAAGATGGCAGCTGGGAGGCAAGATGGCAGCTGGGGCAGCAAAATGGCGGCTGAGGGGGACAAATGGCAGCTGGAGGGAGACAAAATGGTGGCTGGGGGGAGACAAAATGGCGGCTGGGGGGGACAAATGGTAGCTGGGGGGAGACAAAATGGTGGCTGGGGGGAGACAAAATGGCGGCTGGGGGGGACAAATGGTAGCTGGGGGGAGACAAAATGGTGGCTGGGGGGAGACAAAATGGCGGCTGGGGGAGACAAAATGGCGGCTGGGGGGACAAATGGCAGCTCGGGGGAGACAAAATGGCGGCTGGGGGAGACAAAATGGTGGCTAGGGGGAGACAAAATGGCGGCTGGGGGGACAAATGGCAGCTGTGGGGAGACAAAATGGCGGTTGGGGGAGACAAAATGGCGGCTGGGGGGACAAATGGCAGCTGGGGGGAGACCAAATGGTGGCTGGGGGCAAGATGGCGGCTGGGGGAGACAAAATGGTGGCTGCGGGGGGCAAGATGGCGACTGAGGGGACAAAATGGCGGCTGCGAGGGGCAAGATGGAGGCTGGGGGTACAAAATGGTGGCTGCAGAGGGCAAGATGGTGGCTGGGGGGGTGTCAAGATGGCGGCTGGGAGGGGCAAGATGGCACTGGGTTTGCAGCACCTTGTGGATGTGGCCACTGTGGCTGTCATGTACACAAGGCCAACCCAGGGATTTCAAACTGATTTTGCACGAACGTATGTTAACATATAGGTACAAAGCACTGAGGTGCATTGAAGGCTGGTGGTGTTCCTGATGTGGTAGTTTAGTTGCTTGTACCTTTACTTGGTTAATAGTATAATTTGTTCTCTTTCTCACCCAGCAATGCCCCAACCCAAGTTGACCATGTTAAAAGGAAACAGCAATTTCAGAGGGTTTTCAGCATCCTTCAGCAACAGTAACTGTATGTTCTGCTTAATAATTCTATTAAAAGTCTGTTATGCCTAAATCGGAGCCTTAAGTAAATGAAGGATAAGAAGCAATACTAGAATTCCCTCAGTAGACCACGCAAGTCACAGGTTGGTGCTTTCTGTTACTGTAATTCACGGGAAAATTGCCTTAAGAAAATTAAAACTCTGTAAGCCAAGACTTTTTCCTCTTTTTGGTACCATATTTGTCCCCCAAAGCTTAAGATGGTTGAAACACATAGACCCTTTTTCAGTTCCTTTTAAGTCTCTGATTAAACAATGACTTTTCCTTTATCTTCACTACAAAACCAATTCTTCATCTGCCACCAAGACACCAAAGGAAGAGGATGTGACACCAGCCCAAATAAAATGCCAGAAGTTTCATGCAAAACCTGTGGAAATCACTTCTCTAGTTCTTACAAAAGGCACTTTCCTGATTCCCTGGTTCCAGAGCATGAAGCAGAGGCACCCAGCAGTGTCCCTGACACCACACGGGCCTGGGTATGTGATTTGCCATTTACTTGGGCTATAATGCACCTGGAACAATGAGGTCTTGGTCCTTTGTAATAGTCATACATGAGACACTAGTACAAAGAAATAATGGTGAATAATAATTTTCCCACAAGATCTATTTGAAATAGTTTGTATCCAAAAGTACTTATAATTCAGGGGGAAAAAAATTATTAAAAACTAGTTCTGTGGTACTAAACTTGGCTCAAACCAGCCTCTTAAAAAACAAAAATAAAAACCTAAGTACTGTAGATTAGTTGGCTTTTCACCAACCAACTCTTGATTGAAAATCAAATGCAGATGTGAACAGAAAAAAGCAATTTCAGCTCTCACAGCAGCCGCTTGTTGTTGGCATGCTCCAGAAAAATATCAGTGCAAACTGGTACCGTCTGGACCACTCTGTAGCCTTCGTGGCAATTATGCAGCCAGAGTGTTCCTGCTGTCCCTATTAAGATAAACAGTGCTTTTCTGCAACGAAGAGAAAGGAGGGATTAAGACAAGAAAAAAAGGACTCAGACGGGAAAGCTTAGTTTTCTTACAGCTAAAGGGTATGTGTGCAACTCAGTGCTAAGAGTGAAAGCATAAGCCAAGAAATTCATCCTCTGGCTTGTTCCTGACAATGCCTGGATGGGAAGAGTCCTCCTGCACATGGCAAATGGGGGCTCTATCACCCCAAATTGTAACCACCGGCCAGAGAACAGCAGCTGACTGGGAAGGGGGAAGATGAGCTCTAAAGAGTTTTAAACTCCTTTAATTTAAAAAATAAATGATGAAGAGAGTGCGATGATAAAAGATGTTTTGTGCTGTACTGGCAGAGGAGCAGAATTGATGATGTGATGAGTCAGTTCCCTCTCCATCATTAACAATCCTCAACATGCATCTTCCAAAAGCAGCCTCTGTTTCAGATGCCTTACTGTAATATCAGCCATACTTTCCTTGGGACAAGGATCTGTCTTCTCTCAAACTTTACTGTTCTATTGGGGGAAAAGTATCTTTTTTTGTTGTTGTTTCTATCACCATTACAAATTCCTTTGGGGACAGACAAGCTGGTTAAGTAGCTGGTTGTCTGTAGGGCAAGAGAGAACATTTTGTATCAAAATAAATTTCATGTGAATGATACTATTTATTGTGCTAATCTCGGACTATTCTAATTTGCCATACCCAGAAATACTAAGAAAATTAAACATGAAACGTTGAAAACCATATCCATTTCCACATGCAGAGTCTGACTTTGCTGGATTCACTTTTTTTTTAGTTCTTGCCATAAGCTACCCGGCATTCCCAAACACCCACTCCCTTGCATACGATGCTTGCAGTGGCTATCATACAAATGACACGTTGTCTTTTGGCAAAAAGTTGCACGAAGTGAGGCTTGACTCAGAGACCTGTTCACCAGCAACAGCAAGAAGTCTCCTCAAAGTTTCCTACAGAAGCAGAGCCAGAAGGTTTCTCTCTTAATTAATTCTCTCTAGAGAGTGGGAATTTGGAACATCTCCGCAACACTAACTAGCAGTTTTTAAAAAGAAAATTACTGTCTACAAATACAAACAGCCCCGGATGCATTGGTTTTCTTCCTTCATTTTGTCCCATATACCTACAACAAAATAATCTGAGAACGGAAATACCATTAAAACAGAAAACTGGAAAAAAGTTCCTTACATTTGAAAACCATTCACTAACATGGCCATGGATAAAATACAAGCTCTGGTTCATGACTCATCTCTGAATCTATAACTATTTAAATACCAAAGTACTTTGAATTTTATGTAGTCATGATGAATAGCAACAGGCAACTGAATTCACATCCTTAATGTGAAATATTTTATTAAAGAAAGTTCTCCACCTAGCCATCTGCTCTCTCTCCCATCTTTCCTTTTTCTTGTTTCTTCATTTTGGACTCCTACCTCTTTTTTCTCCCAAGAGAGCATCCAACTCCAAAAAGCACTCACAACATTGCAGAACCATCTTGAAAGAAATGTGGAAATATTCTACAATTTTTACAGGAACAGCTTCTGTACACTTTACACAATAAGATACTGCATATTTCTTAAGAATAAATTCTTTGAAGCTATCTCCGTATTGTTCAGCCATCACTGTCATCAGCCTCAGCAAAAGAAGAACAAAGTTAGCACTACCTAATTGCCACGTCACTCTGAAAACAGAGATTTTCTCTACTTTTGACTCTGGTATCTCCTGGGTTATCTTTTTCACACAATAACAATCCCACTTTGAAGCTTCCTTCCCAGGCCACAAGAGCTGAACAATAAATTAATTATGCTATTCCAAATAATTGTGTACTGTGGTTGCACTCCTAGTTCTTTCCTGAGGGCCACCAGGCACCTTGCAAGTGATTTGCTTAGAAACTGTCAGTTTGAGCAGCTCCAGATCTCCTGTGAAGGACCAACATGCTCTCTGTGCCCCACGTGGGGGGCTGCCAGAGGTTAATTTGGTCTCAGTGCTAAAGTGCCATGACTTCTACAGGCTGCTGTCACTGGCACGAGGACACACCTTTCCCTGCATGGTACCTGAGAATGAGAAGGTAGAAGTGGAGATGGAGACAGCTGAGCTATAGCTGCCCAGCATGAGGCAGGAACAGCCCAGGGACAGGGTGGTGGGAGAAGCATTGCAGAGGTGACCAGACATTCTTCTACGCACCCTTTGCCTCCATTTTGCCTGCAGACTTTGGGCACTGCAGGCAGAAACTTAGTGTACAATGATTCACATCAGGGACACCAGCAAGGAAGCATGCTGGCTTCACTCTTTGAATAAAAATAACTGTTTCAACATTACACAATAAGCACAATCTTGCTGCAGAGAACAGTTGCTAAGCCAGCTTCAGATCTTTACAAGCCTGCAATCCTCAAAAGAGAAAGGGAGGGAATTCAATTTGGAGTTAGGGATCTGTGAATACCTATTTCTGCTGGGGAGACCTGCAGGACACCGGGCTAGGGAGAGAGCACGGTGAATGCGGAGGAGTTATTGTGGGCGGCCAGAAGTGGCTCACACTGGCTGCAATTCAAAGCAAAATATGTCATAATGAAAACAGAAGGAACAGGACTTGTTTTTTTCCCCACCTATTAACTCTTCAGTGCTTTTCTGCTTCTCCAATTTACACTTACAAACATACACATATTCAGTGTTAAGGCAAGGTCTAATTCATCACCAGTGAAACCCCAAAACACAGGTCACTGGAGGGCTTGGAAGCTCTACATAAATATTATTTTACCTGTACTAACACACTTCAATCATTTGAGCTCAGTCAGATGGGATGGTACCATCTATTTTAAAGAGCAAATGGATGTATCACAAGGCAAGCCACTAACAATGCTCATTAGCACGAACGAATTAAAGCCAGGAGTCCTGGCTTATAGTCTTTCCCCTCCCAACTGGAATCTCTGCCTAATCAGGTTCTTTTCCTCCCATCATGACAATGGCATATCAGAGATCTTTTCCAGCCCTGTAAGTAACCATTACTCCATGAAAACTGTATTTCCTAGTTTATTTTTTCCATCCTACTTGCTTTGTGCAGGGGGTGCATTCAGACCGCTGCAGCTGCCATACCCTGACAGCAGCCTTTCCTGCCCCGCTGCAGGCAGCAAGGGCCTCTCGCCAACCCAGCCCCTGATGCCACAGCTCAGACAAGGTGCCGGTATTTCACAGGTAGCCCCTCAGATACCCAAGGGTTTAAACTGTCACAGAAAGGACAGCCTGGATGTCTAGTCCTCTAGATTATGGGAAAAATCCATCTTCCCCAAAGGTTAACCCAAGAACATTTGGTCTCAGAGCCTGTCTGCAGACAGGCTGTGTGCAGTGAGCACAGACACAGGGGACAATCTCCATGACGTATAAGTTTCTGCTCACTTGGCAGGCTGCTGGCCTGACGATAATTTGGGTCCAGTATACACACACAGTGTTTCAATCCAAGCTCAGGATTCATGCTGGAAAGCTGAACTCCTATATGCACAGCCCTGCTTTTGTCTAATCCACCCAGACTGTGCTGATGAGAGCCTGGGTCTCTACAAAGACACCCATTTTGCTCAAACTCATGCCTCAAGACAGTGAGAGCTGGATGCAAGCCTGCGCCAGAGCCAGGATGAAAGCAAGCTGCTCGTGGACAAGTCTGGACTTGGACATGGACTTGAACATATGGTCCGTTAACAGCATAAGCCTACCCCAAAAGCTGGGTGATCTGGCTCCTCTGAGCTTGATGCCTGTTGACCCTAAAACCTAGAGATCAATCATGATTTCAATGGCAATAATTTTAGCAGAGCCTTCCAGCTCTTCTGGAGCTGGATTGTCAGCTTTTCTCCTGTTGCCAGAATGGACACCAGTGCTTGCACTAAACCCAAATCCTTTCAGCTCCTTTGCTATGCAGCTCTGTCCTGCACTAGGACAGCCCAAGCCCAAAACTGCTTGCCAGCTCATGGAGCATGGCCGGGGCCTCCACCCAGCAGGATTCAGCTCCTTTTCTGCACCATCTGCCAGTTGTTACCTGTTTGCTTTGGGGCACTAAGTTTCTATCAACCTGTATGGCTCCGCCACTTATCTCCCACGTGTCAAAACATGCATCCAGACAGAAGTACGTGCAGTATTTGTGCTACCACGTTCACAATGAGAGACCGACCATATGTGGGGATTTGGACCAGATGAGTGCTGTTTCAGCATGAGGCTGTATCAGTCTAAGCCACTCAGGTTACATCCCTACCTCCTCGAGTGGGACGCAGTATGTGCACTGCTCACTTTGTCGTTCTCTAAGGGAACGCATGGCATCTGTAATACATTACCATCTTTTCAAAGAAATGTTGTCTACATTAAGTAGAAGTATTTAATTAGCACTTCATTTAGAGCATGTGGTACAGCTCACAGTTCCATTTTGGGCCAGAGATGATTTTCAAGGGTGGGTGGAAAACAGCCGAAAATGCCAGGAGGCCAGAGTAGTTTGCAACAATCACTCACCGCTTTTTTCTGTTTTCACATTATTGCAAACTTTGCAGGGAAGCAGCCATGGTTCGTAGCACTGGTGATGTAAAAACAGAACCTGAAAGCAAACACACAATGTCATAGTAGTAACATTTACAAATGCCATGTCTCACCTTGATCCTGTTTCTCACCCGTGGCTACTCTGCAAGTGCAAGGTCCTTTAAGCAGGAGGCTGTCCTTGGGCCTGCAGGTCTGCAGAGCTGGAAGCAGCTTCTCACCAGCCTTTCCCCGTCCCTGGAGCCCCGACATGTGGACAGGCCGTATGCATGAGTCCCAGCCTCGCCCAGGGGAAGCCCTGATGATTCAGACACCCCTCTGAGTCACGCTCCCTCCCCAGGGAGAGGCTAGGTTGTTGGCTGGCCAAAGCTAGTAACAGTTTGTAAACCCTGGGCTTGGACAGCGCGGTGGGTGGTGACACCCCATCTCCAGCGTGGAGCTCAGCTCCTCCACACCCTGCTCCAGCAGGTAGCTCACCCACACACACAGATTTCTTGCTTCCCTTGGAGATAAACAGCCAGACTCCCTCGTGCACGACCGAGTTCTAAGTAACTAAACACAAAATGCTCCAGTATTGTTTAATGGAACTTGTCCATAATTTTATCAGTTCCTATGAGGACTGGGATTCAAGTGTCCATATTGGCCTAAATATTCCTCCTTGGATGGAGAGCCAAAACCTCAAACAGGAGCTTCTTGCCAAGATCAAAATCAAGTCAAAAGACATCTTACAAACAGAGAAGCAAAATCATCGCACTAGATCTGCTGGAGTGATCTGGCTATGCATTTTGCACTTCTCAGGCTGAAATCTTGATCTGACTAGCCTCAGATTTTTTGCATTTTTTCTAACCTCCCAGATGAGCTACCTATTACCTTCCTGGTACCTATAATAAATTAATAATAAAAAATCAGTACATCTAATAAATATAATATTATCAGAAAAAACCTCTATCAGGCATTATGGCAAAAGGACAGGACCAACCAGCTGTGGTTTTCTGTGTTTCGTATACATGCACATGCATCTATTCATATATAGATAGAGATATATCTATTTATAGATACACGATAAAAACTATTCCTTGGCTATGTACATATAACAGCTATTAAAGTCAGTGTGACTTTGGTGAATATGCATGTACAATCATTCATCATCATCATCACCTATTTTATGTGCAGTGTTTCAACAGTTTGCTATACTGTGGCAATGTACTATGCCATCTTTTTGCACAAGTTTTGCTACAAGTGACACCAGTAATCTGATAAATTTTTCACATTTAATTGTGTTAGCAAGTGTCAAAATCTATGAGAAAGAATTTGGCCATTACAATCCAGTTATCACTTGAGAAACTACATAAACAATACATGGACAAGCAGGACTGCTGTCATTTTGATGATGAGAGATTCACAAAAAATGTAAATGTTAATACTAGTTGGAAGGCAACACACATCTCTGGAAATTCAGATTTCTGATATCCAAAATACAGCTAACAGAATACTAAGGCTGCTGCAAAATCTTAAGTTCAGGCTATAAAGCAACCTTCTGAGACTCATATTTTATACTCTGGTCTGCACTGCCAAACAGCTTATAACTGTCTCCATTCTGTGTGTGTATATCTTGCACTTCTGAAACCCTAGGGCTGCATTTGCAAAGTAGACACTCTACAACTTTCTTTTTTGTGTGCACTGATGCTTGTCTATATGTAGCTATACAGACTTTTTCTTTGGCAGGAAGTTCCAAACACGCTATTATTATGGGCACAAACTTGGATTTCCTTTGACAATATAGTCCGTAATGTTTCATGAGGTAGAACTTCTAATGCTGTATCTAACACTGGGAAGCTTTGTTCTCTGCAGTGGTATTTGAGCTCATGCCTGTTTGAAGGCTGCCATATTAAGGAGCTGCTCTGTGCCTCATGTGGGATTATATATCTCATAGCAGTGTGTAATTTAGTGACTCCGCTCCAGCAAATTATAAAGTCCAAGTCAGACTCTGGTCAGACCCGAAGAAGTGAACAATGTGTGCCACCAGCACAGTTCTCCTGGGGTCTCTTAGCAAATTAAAAGGTTGGCTCCAATTTACCCAAATGTAAATGCAAAAGGTGCTTGTCCTGATATTTGCAATTATTCTGACTATGTGTCTGCTTATGGTAAATGCAGCTGGAAAAGGCTAAATTTGCTTTTTAGAATTACATAATTCAAATCACTCATACATGCTCCTGGGAAAAGCATGGCTGTTCGGCTCCAGTCTACTCTTGCGGAAGTCCGTAACCAAGTATGAGCACTAGCAGATGCAGGATCAGCAGCACTTCAACGCTGAGCATCTCTGTAGCTGCTTCCTTGCAGCCGCAGCAACGGCAGTTGTTGAGTGTTGGAAAGCAGCAGCACATGGAGTTGTTTTCTTGGGGAAGCAAGGGTGAAGAAAGTGAATATAAGGGCAAGAGATCTCATGGGAAAGAAACTCTGATTTACATTCTCTGAAGACACAGAGATAGGAGATAATGAGGAGAGAGGAAAGACATCTTAAGCCACGATTCTGCTGGCTTTCCTTCTCCTCTCTGCATATTCCCTGGAAGATTTCCTGGTGGCACAAACTGCTTCATGTGTATCTTGTTTATTTTTGGACTGCATAACTTCCTTTGGAGTCAGCCCAGCCCCTGTTGGGAACATACGATAAATCTGGATTCATTTGAAACTCCCTTTTGGAATAGGCAGAGGTGTCCCTGTCAACATGTCAGATTAGGAATGCTCCGTTTGGTTTAATGGAGCTGGTTTTTGGTTTAATCCAAAAAGCTCCATAAACTTCCACTGTCATTTGTGCTCCAAAACTTGCAGTCTTCAGAATTACAGATTTTTATTTTTTTTCATTTTTTAAAGATAGTGGCTTCCTTGTTAAATTGAATTCCTTTGTTGCTTGTTTTGATAGTAAATCAAGTCAATCGTATCCACCAGAGATGAAGTCAATCATACCCAGCAGAGATGCTCCATTTATTCTGGCATATAGGAAGGTATTTTTATCAATCTGAAGCCAATATAATTTTAATTATCTGCAAAGTTAAAAAATGTGTCAAAGAATGGGGGAAAACTAAAGAAGGAATTTTAAAAGAAGGATACCCCAAAATTATTACAGTACAGAGTGGAATCAGAATTATTCCTTATAACACAGACTTCTCGGATGTTATTGGCAAGTCAATTCAGACGTGCTTTAACATCTACTTCTCAAAAGGCACTCAGATTATTATTACGTTGTAAAAGACTACAGTCATTCATTCCTAAAGGAGGTGACCTGGGTAATAATAATAGTCTTTTCCATTAGTAAACTGTAGGGTTCTCTGAAGTGTCATTTTATGGCAGCTGAAACTTTCAAACTACTGAATCAATCAGAAAGCCTTATTTGATGTATTTTTTTTTTTTTTTGAGAGAGAACGGATAATGATGAATGTTGTGCATTGGGCTGGCACTCAGGACATCTGGGTTGAAATCTCATCCCTGGCACAGACAGCATCTGGCACCCACAGAGTCTATTGTGTGACTTCAGTGAGTAACCGTCTTCCATTCCCCAGCCCATGGAAGAGGGATAATAACACTTCCTCATGCTCCCATTTTTCTGCCTGATCCAGTTAGGTGAAAAATTCATCAGATCAGGCCTGTCTTTTCATAGGCACTAACTGGCTAAGTGGCACCTGGTCAGCTCGGATTCTGTCCACATAACTTGTCCGATATAACATGTTTTTCAGAGATTGCTCAACATTTTTGGAGGAGGCATCTTGCTCCATTTTGAAACCATATAAACCAAGCTTTGTCACGCAGAGGGCTTGCTCCCTCACTTGTGTCACACGGAAAGGGCAGAGTTTCTCAAGGAAACACTGCTGCAGCTCTACCAGCATTTTGCAGTCAAGCTGCCATAGTGTGAGGAAATTACTGTTTGTGACAGAAAGTGGTCAAAGACGGACAAAGCCAGTAAAATGTAAAAATTTCTTACATTTATGCAGAACCTCAGCCCTGTCTACAATAAGTAGAGTGAACAGCAGGGCGAAGGGAAGGGTGGTGGTTTTCTGTCCTCAGATTGCAGATAGGTAGTTCCCATGACTGTCAATCCACACAGCTCTTCCCAGACATAACCATAGGCCTCTCTGCCTAAGGAGGGGCAGACACCACACCCCTGCAACTGTATCAGAGTCCTGCTTTTGAAAATGCTTTGTAAACAAATAGGAAGAAGGATTTGGATAGGTCCAATGTCTCTACAACTGGATCTTTTGGCATTGCCCAATTGTAAGGGCTCTTTCACTCCCCGAAGTATTGCTCTAAGCCTGATTTTGCATTACTTGTTTCCTTTCTGAGAAATGCCTTCAGCCAGCGAATACCCAAATCTCTAGCAGAGGACAGACTCTATAAAGGGGCATCTGCAGGTCCCTGGCCTGAACCTGCTGGATGCTGCCTTCACGGGATTCTCTGTGGCAGCCAGTGGTGCTCCCAAGGAGGCTGGGTCTATTGGGAGGTTGGGGCCTGGGTAAACTGAGCAGAAGATCAGCTGCCAGCCACACAACATCCCAGGGGCTCTCTGCTCCAGGGCCAGGCTGCTATTTCTATACTGCAATAGATGTTAGCAGTCCTGGCCCCTCTGCTTCCCTTCCCACTTCCCCATGCACAGAAGGCTCTGTGGGAGCCCTTCTCCCTTTTATAAGTGAAAGAGTATGTAGCAGCCCACTTTGTCTCACGAACTGGCAAATACTCAAACTGAGCTGCCAAACCTTTGTCCTTAAAAGAGCTGCCCCCTGCACCTTGCCTCCTTGTGCCAACAGGACAGGGCAATGACCTGGATTGCTACTGCACCCATCAGACATGCTTATGGTCATTTAAAATTTGCATTTAATTCTTTCTTTTTTTCTTAGTCCAAGGTATTTGAAATTTATAAAAGCTGACTTCTAGGTTGCCTGCTCTAGTTTTCATTCATAAAAAATATGCTCAGAGCTCCCAGGGTGCTGATTCTGTACTGCCCAGCCGATGAGCTGCCAGGCAGAAATGTTTGTTTTATCTTTATATGTACACAAGCAATTCCTGGAAACCAAATCCGATTCAAAGGAACTTGACTGCATCATTAACATGGAGACGTTTAGTTCCTGGCTGACCACAGACACACTGCTCGCCGTTTTAGCATGATGGGCAGCATGACCTTGTTGCGAGCTGTGCTGCAAAATTAATGCCAATAGGAAAAAGAAAAAAAAAATTAATCCCTATAGAGCAATATACCAGAGAGGATTTTTCGATATCTGCTCAGTTCCTTGAGGAAAAACAAAAACAAAAACAACAAAAAAAACACAGATGCATTTCAAATGAAATTCTCATATGATGGGTTCTCTGACAGGCCAGTGTTCAGGTATTAATTTAAGCCTGATTGCTCATTTAGATGGTAAAATTAGTTTTTGGAAGTATGTAAAAGATCACTGCAACAAAAGCATATCAAATACTATATCTTTGTGCCAGCAAAGCAAAATAGAGAAAGTAATTAGAAGGAGATCAAAAGAAACCATACTTTCCTTACAACGTAGGCAACTTAGAATATGTAAATTAAACACCTCATAAAGGGCAGCAGCACTGCTGATCATCTGCTTTGATAATTGCAGATGAATCCAGAGCAAAAGGTATAAAATTAAAGGTGAAACGCAAAGGGAGTTATTAAATCCTTCTAGCTCAAATACACAAATTCCAAAATTACTGATGAGAATTGGCTGGAGGTTACTACAAAAACATTATCTTTAGCTTCACTTTCGACAAATCTAGTTCCTAAAAATACATTTACCATAAAATGACTTAGATAGTAACTAAGGCAATGAAAGAAGTTGTCACAGGGGCTCTAAAACCCTGAGTGAAAGAATTTTGTAGCTGCTATTTTGGAACGGGTACATCAACTGCATTTGTGGGGCACTGCATGCGGCCGTGCATCAGGCTGGATGACCTTTTCCTAGTTCAGCACCTGAATGACACTCAGAAAGCTCAGCCCATTCAGAGAAACGTTCACCCATAATTCTTAGAGCTGGAACAAATAAAGCTGTCATACATTTTTAATATTTCTCAGCTATTTAGAATGTGAATATTCATCATTCTTGCAAACCAGAGCCTAATTAGATTCATAAATTATTATTGCCTCAATGTAGAGCAGAAAAGCAGCAAGCATTTCTGAAGCTCATTTCACCTAGAGGAGCCCTGGTTATTTCATGCACATTAATGAGATAACAAGCATGCATAAGTTTACCTCTTTGTAGAGCACTAAAAGGCAAACACAAAGCTGAGAAGAGGAACTCCACAAACCATGCCATCCTCGGGCCCTCCTGCCACCCCCTGCAGCAGCTTCATTGACGTCGCAGGCACCTCTAGGACTGTTCGCTCTGCTCCTGCTCAGGTTTTGGTTAACACATCCCTGGTGCTAAGGCCTGATGTATGCTGGGAGCAGCACCACGAGGTCAAAGCAAGACCAACAGCATAGGCAGGACACAATGGACGGGGTGGGATAAAGGTTATCAGGCAGCCACCATCACCTTCTGCATCCTTGCTTATTGTTTGTCTCGAAGTTTCTCCTGAATCCAGAAACTTACGGAAATGGTATAGTCCAAACTTTCAAGCCGAAAGATACAAATAATCAGCTTACCCCCAGAAACCTTATGAAGTGGATCCAACAGAGGCCAAGCTGGCTTTCATGCTACCTGCTGTGATACAGAGGACTCCTGTGCCATGAGGCGGAGGAAGGATGAGTGCTCTCACAGTGGGCCAGGGAACTATTTTGTGCATTGGCATGCGAGTTACAAGTTGTGAATTAGAAAACTTGTGAGTTAAAAACTCCCTGAATTCATGAAGTGCTGAATTAGTGAATTCATGTTAGACTAGTCTGTACAAATGGGATTAAGCCCTTGTTTGATGTGTTCGTTTTCTTTCCTAATTAGCTTATAAATTTTAATTTACAGAGTAAGTCATCCTGCAAATCTGAGAGATCCAAACGGACCATAGAAAACTCTCAAGCAAAAAAGATAAAACCAAGCATATAAGATTCGTAGGATCGAGCTGACCTTGTTAGCCATATCACGCCTATGGAACAAATAGTCTATTCCAGCACAGAGCAGAGGACAGATTTTTTTTGGTGTGTTAGTCCAGAGTTATGCCCAGAATGAGAATTCAGTAGTCAAAAGTGCAAAGTCCCTTGCTGGCATTTGCTCAAGTGTCACATTTCAGCAGGGAGCTGATCTACAAGCTAGTGGCTGTAGGCACAAATGACAATTTCCAAATTTCTTTATCCAAGTAGACAAAGCTATCGGTTTCATTGGGCCTACTCACATGAGGACAAGCAGGATTTTATCTTTAATACTGACTGTTGTCAGAAAAATCATCTTTTCTCTTGTGCCATATACACTCATCCCAAGAAAAGGTATTGACTGAGATGGGCTTCAACAAAAAGAAAAATGGGAAGGAGTCTGATCTGGGTTTTAGGTTCAGAGATGTGCCACCACCTGGTCAACCCCTTGCTGAGTGTGCCCAGGAGGAGCTGAAGGGCTCCTGGTGGTGATCCTTGCTCTCTTCTCCTCACAAGACACTTCTTCTGAGATGGATTTGAGGTGGAATGGCATCTGCATTTTACAGCCCAAGTTTCTCCTGTTCAGCCGTATACCTACAGAGAACTTGAGTGAAACACACCCATTTCATGGTAAAATGTAAAGTGAAATGTAAAAAAAATAAAATAAAAAAAAAAGTAAAATGGCCCCCATTTTAACTTCTTGCAGCACTGAAGATACAGTTTTCTATTTTCATTGTTAGAGAACTACATGCATTGCTTCTTTAAAAAAAAAAAAAGATCTGCAAAGGATCCCCAAACCTCTTAATCTAGGTGGCTGGGGATTACCAGGGGAACTTCACAGCAATCCGTGGTGAGCTGCAAATTGCACAGACAGAGCCCTCGAGTGTCCTTCACTCCTCCTGGAGTGGTTGCTCAGAGCAGGTTGAGTGTCCAAATGCGGCAGGGTGAAATTGCCTTCTGTGGAACATATTTGCCTATCAGAGGGAAGAACAAATACTTGGCTGTGCTGCGGTTATAGCTGCAGCTCCCGAGAAGCCCTCTGTGCAGCTAAGGGCATGCATAATGCATGTGGACTAAACACACATAATATAAATTTGGGGATATTTCCAGCTCTCAAGGTTTCTGATTTTTTTTTCTTTTGCAGACAGGCATGCTCAGTTCCCTGGTGGCAGTGCCCTACTAAGGTACCTCTGCTCCAGAGAGACACCAATGAAAGTCAGAACGATAATTTGGGTACAGCTGCTGAGGAATTTGCCACCAGTAACACCTACAGCTTTGTCCGCTGTGAGATTCTTAGTTGGGCATGAGAGAGGAGGGGGAGGCTCTGGCTCTCCTGCCCCAGGTAACAGTGCAGAAAATTTGTTCTGCAAAGCTGTCTTGTCTTTATCTTTCAGTGTATTGCCTTCTTTAGCAGCACCCAAAGCAGAACGTTGTCAAAGACAGGACGCACAAACAGAGCATATTCTCAATCCATATTCTCATGGATGCCATGAATTTTCCTGTTCTTGCCCTAACGCAAAGATAATTCCATTTCCATCCCACTTCAAAGTCTTTTTGATTAGGAAAATTCAACTCTACTCTGCATAGCAAAAATGATAGGCCTTACTGGCACAGACTAATAATTAAAAGAAAACAGTTCTACTACTACATATTTCAAGCAATTAGGCTGAATGTACCTCATTTTAAAGATCATTCATTATTATTCATTGAATCATGAGAGATGCTGCAAATTATAAAAAAGGTAAGTCTTCCTCAATAGAGAAATCTACTTTGGGATTTGTTTGTATTTGGATTTTCATTACATGAAAGACTTCCCATTTTAGCTTCTTTAGATAATAAAAATAGCACCAGTGTTAAAATTAAAATATAAATCTGTTCTATTTGTGTTAACAACAGTTCTAATTTCAGGCTGCCTTCTTCCTGAGCTACACTTTACTGTATTTCCTTTTGACAACTGGCCAAGATCATAACCTTGAATTCAAAACTTCTACTGTTTTCATGTGGGTCCAGTTGAAATCCCAGTATCAAATTATTTCCTGTAATTTAAGTCTCTCTACAATAGATAAAACAGAATTAAGTAAAAATCAGATAATTTAACATATTTTTTTAAATAAACAAATTTGAAAACTAAATCTGAGATAAAACCTTTGAGATAAAAACTCAATATATTGAGATATAAACTTAATAGCTACTTACATTTTTATACATATTTATTTACTTTTGAAATAATACATCTTTGCTGCTGCTATTGTGAAGGAAGTCAAGCAGTTATTCTCCAAAAAGCTGGCCATTTAAAAAAGTAATTGAACTCTACTTCAAATAGCATTTGTTTCTTTTGTAGGAACACAGAGGAAAGAAAATTCAGTGTATTTGAATTTCAGTATATTTGTGTTCGATGAGTGGGTTATTCAACACTGAGAAACTAGCTAGGAGTTGAAAAGGCAAAAAAGTTTGTTTTCTTCTTCCAATTTATGCATACAAATGAGGTGTGGGAGCCTGAGCTCTGTTAGCTCAAAAATTTTGGCAGACACATTGACAAGAAACAATTGGTTCAATTTACTGACTCCGAGTAGAACTTCCCTCCTTTAATAAATGCATTCCTTTAATTGTGAAACAGAGTTAGGTAAACTTACTTCTTTTCTTTCTGAGGGGTCCAAAGTATTTGAAGGCAGCTTTTAACTAATAATTTTAAACTGTTGCCTTAAACATTTACCAATAAAGCCTTTCCTCAGGGAGCACACAGAACAAGCAAAATGCATCTAGCACATACAAATTAAGATAGGATTTTTGAAGCACAAAAGCAAAACAGCTTTAAATCAGTTCTTTAAAGCTAACATTTCTGACGGCTTGATTTAGATCATGACTTTTATTTACAATTTAAATAAATCATTTCACTCCAAATACTTCCCTTCACCCCAAAGCAAACACAGCAGCTATTAAAGAGCTCGTTGGCATACGGCTGCAGCACAACAGAGGGCAAAGCTCTGTGCCATAGTTTACGTGGAAGATAACTGGAATTTTATAATTTATTTACATTCCTCTAAGTAGAAAAGTGCAGAATACTGTGCAGAAAAATGTCATTCTCCTCTAGAGCCACAAGAGGGGAGCCTTTTCCTTTTGTAACTCAGAGAAACTCCTGCTAGACAAATCACCACCTGGAAACCATTGACTTTAAGAGGGAAAGTCAGCTCCTTTGATCTAGCAGAAAAGTTTGGCATCATTTCCAAAGTCAATAAATACACACAGAGAGTCAATTAAAAAGAAACCAACCAACTTATAACTACACTAATTATTTATATATGCATGTTAAAGACTCATTGTTCAAAGGCTTTTACATGAAAAATTAATTTATATAGAAGCCTGCAACTATTTTTCACCATCGTGTGAGAGTGTCTGCAAACCCCACGTTGTTATTCAGAGCATTGTGGTCATTGGGGAATCCATGGACTTCTGCTAAAAAGCCAAATATTTTGTTTTGAAGTTGCGTGTTCAGCAACAGAGGACAGGCTTGCAGTAGGCTGGGAACTCATTAATTGTAGGCTCTAATGTCATGCCCGCTATTAAAGCTGTCTAAGCAGCTCACTCTGTATGTTGCAATAGCAGGCCTTGAGGTCTAAGAGGGTCTCACCACGACAAGAACAGTTAATGCACTGTAGGCACTAATTCTGTGCCCCTCCCAGGCCCCACGAACATGCTGGGAGCCTCTGTCACAGCTCAAACCCGAAACACGTGGCTCAGCTCAGAGGGAGCCTTGCCAGGCTGGGAACCAGGAACACGAGTGTTACTCTACATCCACAAATTCACCTTTTTTAAAAAAAAAAAATCCTCTGTAGGAAGCCTTAGGTAATTCCTGCCTAATTCCTTTCCCAGCTGCAGGCGAATGCCCTCACCGAGGCGGAGGTGAAGGAGGATTACCCGGTGAGCGCCGCCTGCCCAGATGAAGGAGAAACCAAGGACTCAGAGTACAAAGGTAAAGGATGCTCCAAGGTATGAGCAGGAAATATTAAGCATTAAAAAGGGAAGGAAGGTGTGAGCTATGTTGTTTTTCTAATTCAATAAATAGACTGAAACTCAAATATGTCTTTGTTTTCTGGATAGAAGGTGGCCCAGCTAGACATTCAGATTCCCTGAAACTGTGCTTGTACCTCCGGACAGAGCAGCACGAGTCTGATAATGGTCTGGGTACTAGTCACATTGCTAACACGTCTCTTTGCGGCTACAGAAGAGCTATTTACCTCTCCCTCAAATCAAACGCTACGTGAGCAGGCCCTGGTGAAGCAGAGGCAGCACCAGCAGCCAGCGCTTGCTGCCCTGCCAAGAGCTGCTGGTAGCCCCTCTCAAGCTCTGCTTTATACCACCTCCAGAAGTTTGGACACGGATGGGACAACCTGCCTCCTGTGTCCATGTGCCATCCCTCCTCTGTGGGGCCAGGCTGAGGTTAAGGGGCAGAGGTAAAGGGCAGGCGTCCCCCGGATGGGACTGAGGTGGGTCTGGGCTTCAGGCGCTGCTTTGCTGCAGCCCCGTACCAGGGCTGGATTTGCCCTGTAGTGTTTTCACCCGAGCTATGTCCTTGCGTGTCCCTGCATCAGGATTAGCTGCTGACTGCTTAAGAGCCGTAGCGTGAGTATCTGGATACTATATCTCCTTTATTCTACTTACAATTCAATCTCCTGAGCTTAAGGACAGCTTTTCTCCCTCCTCCCACTCCCCCCTCCCTCCTGAAGCTATAGAGTCAGAGAGCAGTTATGTTACCATAACATTTGATAAGCTCGGTAAAAATATCAGAGAACATTTAGTACCTGAAGGAATACAATGGGATTTTCATCCATCACTCTGCCTTTGTACAAGGCTATTATCTACAGAGCACCAAGCAATGATCTAGCACTAATAGACATCTTCACAATAGTCTGAATCGAGCTGTGACATAAAAGTTTCAGGTGACACAGCCTCTACCACGACTATTTAATCCAGAGCCCATTACCTTTTAATATACACAGTGGGTTGCTGGAAAGACCAAGGCATGCAACGGCTGTCTGTCAGTGGAGAAATATGTGAGACCTCTGGTTTTCACTGACTGAAATTTCAAGAGCATAAATTATCTGAAGTAGTTTAAAGAGTCTTTATAAAGCCAGCTCTGAGCACAAGCCTACTCAGCAGCCGTTCTGATGGCTTTCCAACTTCTCACTGGGAACCCCGTTGTCTTCTCACCACAACATAATTTTTACATAGTAAACGGGCGTGGGACATCATTCTTGCTGTGCGCTGCACATGTACAACCCTTTGTGCAGTGTAAATCATAAGGCTGTGAATGAAGAAGCACAGCCTTGACTGCTGGATTGTCAGAATTTATGGAACAAAGCTTACCCAAAAGTAGAATTACTTTTTATTACCAGTGCAATTATTTTTTTTCAAAGAAACTAAGCATAACAAAAAAAAAAACCTCACTTAAAACAGGAAGAGAAATATAATTGAGATCGCGTTCTTTATTTATCATCAGAAAGGGATGAGGTTTTAAAGTGTTTTTGTTCTTCTTTACAACTGCTATCAATTCTGACCTTCCCATATAACTCATCACCAATCTCTGATTCAGACTCTTCTCCCTTTTTAAATAAAGGGAAAGAAGTAATGAATTTTAACAAAGACATCTTTATGCCTCAGAGTTTCTCAGAAGTCTGAGTTAGAGCAGCATTAACAAAAACCAAAGAGCTTCAGATAGTCTGAAAAAAGTTCTCCTCACCATGGATCAAGGCTTTATGTGCACAGTATTTCTCACTTCATCACCCAGTATCATCAGCGACCACACACCGATTTACTTCTGAAAATCAGGTGCCTTTTTAGAGGGACGATAGAGCCTTACTAAGAAGTAAACCGTATTTAGCTTCAATGGCAGAAGCCCTGGCCCCAAGACTTTGGCCGCCTTGCAGTAGTGCACGCTGATGGTGAGCAGATTTCAGGTGCTTTCCTGCAGCAGCTCTCCCACCCCTTGTGGCAACGCTTCTGAACACATCCCTTAATGAGTTACTTGGGTGAAAACAAGTTCAAGCCGTTGCCTAGTGAGATATCAATCCTTCTGCATAATTAGTGGCTGTCTCTTGATGGTATAAATAGTATTATTAATTACACTGATATTAATACTGCCACTAACATTATAAGGTTTCATTATGGATACAAATTGGGTTTGCTGCAGGATCACAAGTCATTAACAGAAGAAATTGGCGATTCAACCTTCTCTGCTTCCCTAAGCAGAACGCAGATGCGGACACCGGAATGTGTCCCATGCTACAGGCTGTTGCCTTTTTAATTTTCAGTCCATCACCACCCTTTTTCACTGGAAAAAGGGCAGACCAACCATCACTGAAGAAGCTGAGCCTTGTTTCTATTTTGCCTGCTGAAATCAAGTGAGGGAAAGGTGTAGCCAACAAACACTGAGCCTTTAGGAAATACCAGAGGAGCGAATACCCGGTACCATTTTCATGCTTTGCTAACAGATTCTCATTTGCCCTCAAGACACCTGTTGGTCCTATTTATTTGAGCAGACAAGTAGGCCAGCAGCTGGCGTGGCAGAATCTCCCTAATTCACTTCCTTCCCTAAATGCATTTCCATGTATTTAAATTTCCCTCGTAAGTTGGACAGACATTGGAAAAATGTATGCTTGTCTTTCCTACCTATGCAAAGCAATCTCAGAATTTCAGTTTGCATAAACACCCAGAAGCAAAGCTGCCTCTCCCTGCTCTTTAATGACCTCAAGAAAAAAGCCCCATTAAGATTACTGGTTGACTGCATGTACCGTCAGGTCAGAAATTCCTCCTTCTGACAATATTTTGCTGTATTTACCAGTTCCTGTCCTTGGCCCTAACTGGAACCAGGCACAAAGGAAGGAAATTCTTGCAGCGATCAGTGGGGTAGGAAAAAGGACCCACAATCGGGCAGAAACTAAAGAAACCTCATTAATGTCAAAGTCTGCAAGGAGGCTGGCATTCTGTTTCTTTGGCTTTAGTCATTAATCTGTTTTTATTACTTTCATGACTATTGTCATCTACGCTTCTGCTACTTTATTATACTTTGCCAAATTAATTAATGCTAAAGTTTAAAATGCACCTGCATAAAACATCTTACTAGGATACAACATTCTAGAACTAAAGTTTTATGAAAGAACCAGTTCAAGAAGAGCAGGTCAAGCAATATTATTAGATGCCAGAAGCGAGGCAATCTTCCTAGAGGACAATGGATCTCAGGAACCTCTCATTTGTGAGGCAGATCAGGAAAACCAAGAAAAAACAGCAGATCTCTTTCCTGGTTAAAAACTGTTTAAATACTACCCGTACTTGTACAGCATTTGGGAACATAAGGATACAAAGGGCCCCAGCCCAGCATGTAGCCAGTGGACTGCTTTGCATCGTGCCCAGGGATAACAACCCCAGACTGAAATCCCTGGGGTTCTGCAGGGCTGGAAACTGCACAGGCAACTCCAGCCTCAAGTTGCTGCTGGCTTGTAGCCCAGCTGTGATTAATCACTGCTATCAGCATCCCTTAGCTGTTCTGTGACTCAGGGCTTGGTGTAAGCACATTCATTTGAATTCATGTCGCTCATAAAATTGTGCATCTAATTACCATTTGCAAGCATGCACGTTGTGGTAGGCAATTAGGAAGCTGTTGATCTTCATGCAACAAACATTAATGCAACAAATATTTGGGGACATTCTAAAGCTCATTAAAAAGAAAGGTTTATAATAATATTTAATATAAAAATCTCAACTTTCAGACATCAGAAACTGTGAAACAGGTGGGTAAGTGAGGATAAACCCATATACTACACTTACAAAACAATTGTGCCTAGGAAGAGGCAAATTAGAATTCGCAAGGTCATTATGCTGGAAGAATTAACCAAGCATTTTAAGTATTAATAAAACTTTACAGTCCTGAATTGTTGAAGGGGGTAGGGAAAAGAAGAATAAACACAAAAATGCTGGGAGTAGTGCTAAATGCATAAATTGGCATGTTTGTAGCTATTTCCATTCTGTTTGTATTTCTGAATTCATTCAGTATTCCTTAAAAAAATAATACCAGCCTCAAAGAGAGCTGCAGGAGAGGTAGATATGGTTTCAAGCCATGGCACAGGATTGGTGGGGACTGCCTGGTGCAGTGGGGAGCACGGGTGCGAGGAGGGGACAGCCCAGTGAGGGCTCCAGAAGCACCCACCTCCTGACCTCCCTCCTGTCCCCACACTCCCCTCGACAGCAAAACTGCTGCAGGAAAAAACCTTGTCATCTTCTTCTTCACCCACAGGACCAAGCTGCACTGCCTGCCATCTGACACTCTCCGAATAATTGGAAAACCACCATCCGGAGAAATTGGCTGGTGCTTTTTCTTGCTGCCTTTTCAAGAGTTCACACAATGGCAAGGTTTCCTCTGATGAGAGGGAAGGCTTTCTTTTTAGCTCTGACCTGGAGCTGGCTAAGATAGCAGCAATGCAGCAAAGACGTTCGCAGCAGGTGCTCCCACCCTGCATACATAATGCACGGCAGCGATACAGGGCAGCCACAGCATCACACGTTTTTTCTATACTAATGATGCGGTGCAGCCTGGCATGAAAAATGGGAAAAAAAATGAAAATAGAATAGGGAAACAAAACAGGTGATTAAAAAAACTGTCAGAAACACCTAGGCTTGATCGATCAGCTATATACTCAGGTAAAATTAATACTGTAAAAGGGTTCCTGTGCTTACAGTACAGTAAAATCCATGCTGCAGACCTCCAGGGGCTCACAAGCCATGCTTTTGAAGCTAGAAAATGTGATATTTATCTTCGAAGAATTTAGTCCTATCATGTTAATGCTTTGGTATAAGTAATCACACAGTATTTCCCACTGTGCATCAAAATGAACAACAGTTTTTTTCTAATAATATACAAGCGAGTAAATGTTTGCAGAGGCATTCTGCTCTGTACAATAGCTGAGATGGATGACGATGTCATGAAGTCACAATCTCAGGAGAAAAGAAAGAAAGAAGGAAAGAAAGGAAGAAAAGATCAAAATTAAGATCTTTGCACCTTTAATCTAACACCTTATACCCTGAAATTACAGCATTTCCCTCCGGAGTCAAATGAGAGGGGATACCAGATACAAAGTCCAACTAGAGCTATTTTTTTTTTCCAACTATTTTCTTACAAACATGAGGGAAGGCCCTTTTTGCTGCACTGAGTTACACACCCATACAGGCACACAAGTCACCGGCAAGGTGACAATCCCACAGACCCGCTGTCACCCCTTGAGCAGTGACCTCCCTGGCCACACTCCGGAGCATGCCGAGTGCCAGCGCCGCTCCTCGGCCAGCCCCAAACCACACCGAAATAACCCCAATACACTCTGTATTCCAGCCACAGGTTAGCTGGCAGTCTTTGGCTTTGAAACTTCCACCAGCCTTGTGTTTGCGAGGATTTTACCTCAAGCTAATCAGTTAATTGGAGTTAGGCACTCTAGGAGGTTACGCATGCCTCTGCTAATGAAGAGGCAGCGGCCGCCAGCCGGCTTGCACAGTCCGCTGGCAGCTCCCTGCCCTCCAACGTGCTCAGCATTACAAGCTGAGCGAATTGAGAGGCTTTCCATCGAATCCAGGGGGTTTTCCAGGCCAAATGCTTGAACACTGTTCATTGGATGCACGAGGCTGGGGAGTTGCAGAACTTCATCGCAGAACTGAATCTTTGAGGCTTTCTCCCTGTTGGTGCCTCCTGCCCACGAGCTGGAGTTTGGCATGAACATGCAGCAAGTCTCCAAGATTTGCTTCTTTAGAGCAGAACCTCGTGGGGCAGCGAGTCACATGGAAAAGGACTTTTGGTCCAAGCTGCTGTTAGTAATAACTGATGGAAAATTATCACTCTGGCATGGAATTAATCATAAAAAATAGTACCACCTCACTGCTCATATACAAGGGGTTTCATCCACAGTTTAAACTACCTCAAGCACCAGTCAGGTGCTTGAAGTTGCCAATGCTGAGCCCTGTGGTGGTGGGACACAATGAACCTGTTATAGCAAAAAAAGACCAGAAAAGAGTCTATCCTGCCTCTATAAAAATTCCTTTCCCACATAGCAATATCCACTGAAATGATGCAGCAAGCATTGGTGGTAGGGAAAGAGAATAATCTGAAGAAGATAAACAGTTTACAAATCATCCTGCTTTGCTGGAAAGCAAACCCGTTCAGAGCTCCAGAACTGATGTTCTGGGCAACTTCTGGGCAACACATGCAACCTGTAAACCAGGGGACATGCAAGCGACCCCGATCACGAAAGTGCCATGGCCTTTTGTTAACAAATGCCAGGACAGCTCCTAATTTTCCGGTGATAGTCCCAGGAGGGAAGGATTCCAGAAAGCCAAAGTCAGAATACAGGGAAGAAAAAAAAAAAAAAAGAGGATTTTGAGCATATTCTCTTTGGAAAAAAAACACATTAAACCTGCAAAAACCTGCTAGGACAGTCTCTGTCAAATGGTTAATGTAGCACTTCCTTCACTGAATACCTCTTCAAGCATGAAATAATCTAAATCTATACCTCTCATCCCACATCAGGTTTACACTGCATTAATTCATTGATGTTTCTTCCAAACTTAGAATTAGGCATCTTGATCTCTTATGCAGTTTAAACACTAACCTACATACCACATTTTACCTGCTCTCACCCCAAACTAGAAAAACAATGTTTTTTTGTTTGGCAGCATACTTTGCAATGCGCTTTTTTTCCTATCTAATTTTCTTCATCTATCTCAGGAAGTATGAGGTCTTGTTCTGTAGTTTATAAAGATTAGTGAAAATAAAGATCCTCCAAGGATATTTTCACTCTTTGTCTCTTTAGGCCTAGGTACGTCCAAGCTAGGCATGTGCTTAAAATACTAAGCACAGGGATTCACTGAAGCCAACTAACCTGTCTACATGTGTAATGAGAGGCACAAAGAAAGTGTTGCTGAAATAAGACCTAAATGATTTGACCGATGTGACAGGTGTAGGTTTGTAGCAGAACCAGGACATGAGCTTAGCTTTTTGCAGCATCCCAGACTGGTATTTTAACTTTCTTTTGACTTCTTCTAAGCCCCTGCTATCATCATACCGAAGTTCCCAAGGCATTTCTTTGAATCACACACCCTGAAATAGATCATGAGATGTTCAAGGGTTTTGAAGATGAATGTTTTCATTCTGTAAGTTTTGATTCTTTTCCCCACCTTGCTGCTAAAAATGCTGCACCAAGAGAGAAGCATTATTTTTTTTCTAAAGTCCATACAGCTGCAATAATTAAAATGTTTAAATCTTTAAAGTTCCAGTTGTATGCTTTGTTGTTTGTTTGTTTTACGATTAAAAAAGATAGCTACAGCTTGCCATTCACCCTCTTCTATACTGCCATAACTCATCCTGCAGCTGCGTTTTGGTTCCAGGTCCCCGTGTCCCTGCTTAGGAGCTCTTGTGCAGTCTCAGAAAACAGGGCAAGCAGAGCAATAGGCGACAGCATACAACAATACGTGCTAGGAGAAGGAAGCAGTTATTGATCGTTAACACATCAACAAGACACAAAGGGCCAACAATTTGTGGTTCAGTGAAAGTGTTCCTTCTGCTTCACCTTTACTCCCTGTGAGCACCTTCCCTTCCCCTCCTCCGCTTGCTCCTGCTACCCACTGCTTCGGCTTTCAGAGCCATAAATGCAGCGGTATGTGTTTGAACCCATCGTTTATTTGGGGTGAAAACTGGAGCATCATCATTTGCAGATGCAAAAGATCACCCACAGAAATGTCGGCTGGGATTTGGTGTGTGATCCTGCTGCAGAGCACTGTGTCTAGCTTCCACTTTATATTGCACATTACTTGAAGTTACTTGAGGGCGAATAGCTCCCCTCAGCTTTCAGACCTGAGAATTTTATGGCTCAGTGACTGTCTTCAGAGAGCGTAAGACAATTCACTTCTTTACTGCCATGTGCCTCAGCCCAGGGATTTCCAGCTCTGAAAAGGAGATGAATGCTGGAAATCCAAATTCCACAGCTCTATTTCTAAGAGAAGCTTAATGTTTTCATTCAAATGCAGGTATTTAGTTATTTTATCCTTTTCTACACAGCAATAAACACATTCCTTTTGCAGCCTGAGGATAGGTAGCTGCCAAACACAACATCCAGGTTTTGACACAAAGCTTGAAAAAATGCTAAAGATTTCTAAGGATCATGAAAAACGATGCAAGCTGAATCCGATAAAACCTGTTGGCATCTCTTTTTACAGCTTCCCTCTTAAGATAAAACATACAGTTTAGTATCAAAGCTAAGTTTTACTGTTTGGAAAGATGAGGGATATAATAGTAGGAGAGCAAGCACTTTGCTCTCAAGGCAGCAGCAGCACCAAGCCAGGCACAGTCCCAGTCCAGGTTCATTGCTGGCAGGAGTGCTGTATGAAACAGAGCAAACAGAGCCTGAATTACAAGAAACAGGCTGAGCAGAAAGCCACAGAGATAGAAAAAACAAACAAACAAACAAACAAAAACACTGTTTTTGACTTGTAAACTGAATATATTTGATACAGAAGTGGTAGCTGGAGAATAAGAGGCAGAAGCTTCATGTTTGTGCCTTTACAACTTAAAGTTTTGAAAATAGTAATCTGTTTAAAAAATAGATTTTAGATATTTTATGAACATCTAAAACTTTGAGAAAAAAAGATCTGAAGGAAAACCACTCAATAGCAGTCAAAAACCCCAGGCCTAGACCTGTGCTACTTGGTTCAAATGCAAAGATAGGTATGAGATACTGTTATAGAAACATGATTTTCAATCTTTCTTTGTGGTTTCGTGGGGTCTTCTGAAGATACCTGGAAAGCCAAGGTTTGTAAGACCTCGTTTTCCTCCATACTAATATTCCTGCATCCAAAGAGACAAGTCCCCTCCCCCATGCAGAGGAACACAGAACTGTTTGTCTGCCACTCGCTTGTAAAACAACCAGTATTTTTAGAAATCTCACTTACAAAAAATGCTGCTCCTCAACTTGTGAGGAAAGATACCAGTTGGCTGGAAGCTGCCCAGAAGGAAAAGAGGAATTGACTTTCCTGCTTCAAAGAAAAAGCTTCTTAACAATTGCATTCCAGTAAAGACCAAAAGCCACTGACCAAGCAGATCACGTTAAATCACTGACTTTAGAGTTATGCCTACAGGGAGCACAGCACTCTGACTTTTGGCCAAAAATATTGATACTTCCTTTCTTTTTCTTCTTTTTTCTTTTCCTTTTCCTTTTCTTTTTCTTCTCTCTCTCTCTCTTTTTTTTTCCCCACATCTGGAGGAGACAGAGGGTAAAGGGTGTTTTCAGAAACAATTTTCCTATGCACTGGCAATTTAATTCCTTGGCATGCAGCTGTACGGAGATGAAGAGGCTGAGGTGCAGGGAAAGCTTTATAGTTTCCCAGTGGATGGTTCCTCACCCACCCCCAGGGTGGCCGAATTACAAAATCTCCCGTTTGTTGTGAATTTCAGCCTTCTGTTTTTTCTGTCACTCTCTGTAGCACATAGGAGCATTTCAATGTGTGCAATCCTTAAATGTCAGCATAATGGAAAGCAGATGAGTCTTTTATGACTGCAATTTTTCACTCGTTTTTCTTGCTAAAACTATGCAGTGGGAATAAAAAAAAAAAAAGATTTAGATGGTGAAAATTGTGGTTTAAGTCAGACACCACCTATTGCTCATTGCTTTTGCTATGTGAGGCACACAAACACATTCAGGTATCAGTCTCCTTTCAGACTGCTCTGATGCAAACAAAACTTACGAAGTCAAATGTGAATTCCTCATTAGCATTGTCCAGCCTTTCTGCCAGTCAAGCTTTGTTATGAACTTAATTAATTATCTGGTGCCACTACATGCTACAAGGCTCCCAGGGTGTTGCACAGGCTACTTCACATGAGTGACAGTGTGTGACCAGACAGCAATGCATCACAGGGTATACCAGTTTGAAGGGTAAGCAATTTTTATCCTGTTCCTCCTCCTGCCATGCTTCCAGAATTTTGTATGTGGCACTTGCACAGCCTGCAGAAGGAGCCAAAGATTTAATGAGCATTTTAAAGTTAAATAATTTGTAGATGTGACTGTTCTGAAGCCTCTGCAGAGAGCCAAAAAAAAGCTATGTCTCTGTACGCAGATGAAGCTGAATTACTAAACACTTATCCAAAAATGTCTTCAGAAAGTACAGGAACTGCCAATTGAGACAGACACGCAACATGTTTAGGAAGGTCACTGCCTAAGGATATCCTATTGTTGCACATATGAATGAATGAAGATATGCAAAATTGTGAGCGTATAAATGAGCATTTAAAAGGTGGAAAATATACAACAAAAACAGATGATTCCTTGTCAAAAACAATAGCTCAATGATCTTTCTTTGAAAATGAATCAAAGGAACATTTCAGAGTAATGCAGTTGTATAGTTTTGTATTTTGTTATTTAGTGTTTTTCGCTGGGGGCTGGGGGAAGCTATCAATCACTGGGAAATTGAAATAGCTCCCTTTGAATAAGTGCAAAACTTCATTTGTGTAAAAAAGTCAAATTTTCTGCATCCCTTCCTCTAGTGGTAAGTATCCCTGCCCATGGCAGTGGGGTTGGAAGGAGGTGCTCTTTAAGATCCCTTCCAACTCAAACCAGCCTAAGATTCTATGATCTGTGTACTGCAGAAGTAAACGTAACACTTATTTTCCTTCCACACTTCTGAAAACTTTAGAATTTAAACAGTTAACTTTAAAATTTAAACAGATCTAAACTTAAATGCCTTTTTAAGAAAGTTCATGTAATATTCCTCACATAGTTGCATTCATTGCCTGTAAAAATGGGAACTGGATCCTAAATCACCATGCGTAAGCTTTCAAAATGTGGCTCTGAGACTAAGGCCTTTTGGTAAAGGTGACCTACAGTACCTACACTAACGAGACTTAAGTGCTTCCCCAGTTGATAAGAATCAGCTCCAGTTTTTCTGACTGTTCAGAGCAAGGCTGCTCTGGCCAAGGAATATGTACTCAGACTAAACCTGGATTTGTGGATGTTACACCCAACCTGGTAATAAGCTGTAATAATGCCTTGTCCTCCTTGAGCTCAACTGACTTTGATCAAAGGATCAAGACTTGTTTAAGAGATGTCTAGTCTGCATAAGACAAAGTTACAGGCAACTAATCCTGATTAAAATGTGCCTCCTAGGTTTACCAATGGGAGGACTCATCTCCTTGCTTCAGAAGATCTTCAAGCACCCATAATGCATCAAGTGTCTGTTTTGCTCTCTCTTTTTTTTTCTTCTTCTGACCCAACACTTACTGCTGTATAGGCAGCAAACAGCAGAGATTGCTGCTGCAGCTACCCGTAAGGGACATCAGCCACACATTTCATTTCACATTTCATCACTGCCACACAAACACATCCAAACAGACATACAGACACTGCAGGCCTAGGAAATTGTATCTTTGAATTTCAAATATGTTCTGAAAGAAACGTAACGGGATCTGGATCTGATCCTGGGTTTCTAACCTGTCTTGTCACCCACACGCACGTAAGATTTTACAGTGCAGAACTGCAGTCTTGTTTTCAAGACTTCATAACTTTTCAGCAATGCTTATTGAAATGACACAAAAAACATCCTTAGTTTTTCTACACGCCTGGAATATTTGTCACAAAGTTATGATCTTTGAGAAGAACCAGACGGGAGCTGCTTTGTTTATGCACTGCGCAAGAGAAAACCTGCCCAAACGCCTCTGCCTTGCAACACTCGCCTCCCTGTCAGACACTGGCATGTAGTGGTTAGAGACCAAGAGGCCAGCTTCCAGGGCTTTCCCTTCTTTTGAGCTCCTGTTTAAAGAAATTACATTCTAATTACAGCAGCCCTTCCTTCAGACGAACCAGACTATGGCAGGATGGGAGGCAGTAAAGTAGCACAAGCGTGACACGCAGCCTGCTCTTCTGAGCCACGGCGGCTCTCATGGGGTGCTCCAGGGTGAAATCGGAGTGGACTCAGCAGCCAGGTGATGCTGACACAGGGTCTGTTCACCAGTCCTGAGCCATGCAAGGAAACACATTCACAGTGCAAAGAGCTGCCAGGGTAAACCCACCCGTTTACCCACGCTCCTTCTGACCCAGTCAGCCTCGGCCTACCCCAGTGTGGGCCCCCGGAGAGACGCTGTCATCTCCCAGCTCCCCCCCACACCACACGCACATCCCGTGGCTCTCCAGCACCCACGAGCTTTGCTCTCAGATTCATAGGTTCAGCAAGGTGTCGGGGATGCTGTGCGATCCTCAGTCAGACCGAGCATGTAACGAGGTCACGGGGTGAGGGTGGACTCTGTTGTTCCCTCCAGACTGCCTCAGCGCAGTCCTGCCTGCCTGCTGTTGCTACACAAAGGTCTTCAAAAGCTCTTGCTGGGATGTACAAAGCAATCAGGCAGGCTTGAAAGGGACTGCTATGGACACCGCACTTGTTTCCTCTAAGGCCTGCCACTTTACTTCTTGTTTAATCAGTTACTAAATAAAACCCACACTTTCCTACGTTCTGTTTACTCAAAAGAGCTAATGAAACCACTTCAGGAGGTAGCTTAACCCTTTAGGCAGTCACCTAAAGCAACTGCAGATAAAAATCTGCCTGTAACTGACCAAATCTGCAGTAATACTTCAGACTTGGAGGGAGAACAGGACTCCCCCTGTTACCTTATAATTTGAAGATGGCTGACAAATGAATGTCAGAAAATTGAACAGATGATCTGTCCAACGTAGCAACTTTTTAATTTACCCTGCCTTGGTTATGAATAAGATCTTTACGGTGCTGAGCCACCTAAAGAGGCAGGATTATTCAGCTGCACAATTGGAACAAAACAACAAACAGTCCAAATTAATTCTGTATAAAGGCAGAACAAATTGTGTCATTTGCAATGCAAATGTGATTTCAAGCTTCATTAGCATTTTCTTTAAGGTCTAGTGCCTCAGTACTTGGATGGAGTGATGCTTCCGTAACTCTCAGACTTGTGCCAAAC
The DNA here is from genome assembly GCF_964211835.1 of Anser anser. Taxonomy (NCBI): domain Eukaryota; kingdom Metazoa; phylum Chordata; class Aves; order Anseriformes; family Anatidae; genus Anser; species Anser anser. Next base: position 8,221,628 of record NC_139737.1, read on the forward strand.
ACCCTGCCCACTTCTTAGCTCCTTAGATCAAGGAAGATAACAGAGGAACACAATGAGGATCAAAAGCCAATGGTGATAACATACATTGCTTTGCTCCAATTTGGAACTAAACCCCAAAGGCTAGTTTTCATTTTAGTAGAGTAAATTCTTGATGAACTCTCAACATTGCCATGTACTCTGCCTTTGCTCAAAGAGCCTCCAGAAAAGTAAATGTGGATGAACTCGTGTATTGATTTCCTCAGAACCAACCCACACCCCTACAAGCTTTCTTTTACTTTCAGGCGTGCAAATGGAAAAAAGTGAGAAAAAAAAAGTTTTTAAACATGGAAATATGAAATAAGAGCTTCAGGATTTGACTGCTCCCACCCTGCTTTTCCCCTGGGTGCCCCTTGCAGTTACAGTAAGGAGATCAAATTCCTCCACAACGTGGAAGCACAGCAACGAACTGTGGGGTTATGGCCCTGGGGACCTGAGCAGGGGTGGCAACACCAAAGCTGCACAGCAATAAAAAGGAATGGGCATGTGGCAGGGTTGGTCAGGACAGGTACAGCACTGCATTGGTCCAGGCCTCTCAACATACTCTGGGTACAGATATCCTATGGGAGGACATGTGATGGATATATAATATGTAATTTAATATCGAATAAGTACATTTAATGGAATATCTGGGAACAAACCTACTAGTAGATATTTTGGAAAGACAATATTAGAGATTTTTAAAAGCTACTAAAAGGGGAAAATATACTGTTTAAGTTGGTTTGTGAATTCAAGCTGATATTGATACACTAGAGTAGCTTTCCATGGGGTATATGATGTATAAAACTCCATGTAACAGAGGTATTTTGTCAACTTATGTAACTTTATTTGTATAACTGGAAAAAATTTCCTTTCCAGGCAAGCCCTCAAGGATGGTTGAAGGGTATAGAAATACTGGTGTTTTGACACAGCGGTCCACTAGAGGTCCTGCTCAACTCAGAATGATCTAAACATGCTTTTCTAAACCTGCCTCAGTTAAATGTGATAAAATGCAAATGAAAACATGCCCAAATCGTGCACACAGACTGGATACATAGATGCATACACTAAATTTAGGATATGCAAATTTGTATCTGATTCATATGCCCAACGACTGCCAGTGCAGAAATAAATCAGTTAATTGGCTAAGGCCAAAGAAGCGACAAGGTAGCCAAAACACTGACCACTGACCAGTCCAGGTACGTAATCACAACAGCTGTACACAAAATTGAATAAACACCTTTCAGGAAATTGGGCTCTGTACCACTGGAAAAGAAAGCTGAATGCCTGGGGGCATCTTCTGTCTTACGTTAAATAAAATCTTACCTTGGGTTCACTGAACAGTTTGCCAAGGTTCAGCACAGGGCTGGTAGGAGCCCATCTGGCATTTGGGATTCTTGCGTGGAACTGGGTGCAAATAGTGCGTCTACCACGAGTCAGACACCGTCAGGAAGCAAGATGTGAAAATCAGGCTCTGCTCACAGTCCCAGAATAGCTGGGTGTGAGTAGCTGTAAAGATAGCTGATGGCACCAGTTACGCAGCTAAGGCAGAAGGTCTCTTCAGTGATGCTGAGGCTGAAGCACACAAATAAAAAGTTGGTTGCACAGCACACCAGGAACTGTTCTGAGAGAACAAAAAAAGTCTGAATGGAGAAATAAAATGTGGATTACATCCAAAGATAAATACGTGCCCTTAGATGGCGTGTTGGACCTGGGTCAGCAGGGCTGGAGTTCAGCCGGTTTGGGAGCTGATGTGTCCCCCTTCAACCATTCACTCTTTGGAAAATTGACCCGTGGTTGTTTTTCTGATGGGGAGCAGTGGAAAACCAAGAGGGCAAGCATGGTGTGTTGCAGAGGAGCGGGGTGCACAGGGTGCTGCGAATGCACGGCACTTTCTGCCCTCTCACAGCCCACATTAAATCTTGCTCTGAGACCTGTAGAGCAGAACAGCTTTACTCAGCTCCTGTTTTGCTCCTTAAGTCATAACTTTTTATTTTATTGACAAAATCAAGCTTTCTACCTTCTCAGCACTGCAGAACCAACACAGGGAGCAGACTCCCCTGCATGCATCACGAAGACACAGCACAGCTCTTGCTGCCAGTAGCTTTTTCAGAGGAATGGCAGATGCAGACAAACAAATACCAGCTGGTAGAAAAATCGAGTCCTGAAGTCTCATCTGGGGCTTCATTTTTTACCTTCTCATTTGAGACATTCCTTTAAATCAATACAAGAGGCCTTCCAAAGCTGCACACATGCCATTGCTCCAAAAACTTCTCTAATCGTATCTTGTGAAGACGTGAGTCATGAGCAAAATTCTGAAAGCCAAGAACGCTTTAAAATTAATCTCAGTAATCATCACATTACCATCAGTGCTGCCTAAATCCTTCCTACAACTCACTTTGACATTTTACAAATAAAGATAAGGGACATTACAGAGTCCAGCTGGCCAGCTACCTTAGCCTGCAGGTAGAGATATGGGAGGAGAAAAGCAGAATAATATTGAGGGTTAGCTGAAAATGAGCTAGTAACCTGGGGGAAGGGAGAGGTAGAGAAAGAAGGGGAAGCAACTAAATTCTATGTTTTTTTCCCCCTAGAATGTTTGCCTAGTTTGAAACCTAAGCATCCAGAAAAGGAAAAAAATCTAAACAGAAAAATTCAGGGTTGCATCTTTTTGCATTAAAAAATGCTTCCCCCCCATCCCCTTCTATTTTCATCACATTTATTTGGCTTGTTCAAGTAAGCTATGTCCAGAACCCCTGCAAAGCTGTGGTAACAGACCCAGCCACAGCCGGGACGTGGGTATGTGCAGGGCTTTGGCACAGCCTCTCTCTTCTGCAGGAGCCGCTGTACCCAAACACCCACTGCCTGTCCATCCCTTGGCGACAGCCTCTCGGAGCATCCCGCCTGCGGTCTGGACAACTTTGCATCCCGAGTGGAGGAACATTGCCCAGCAGAGTGAAAACAAAAGAAATTATAGGAACCAAGGTGGGCAAAGGCCAGAAATTTATCGCTTTTGGAGCTTTGTTTGCAATAACTCAGGAAGAAGGTCACAGAGCAGAGAACCCTATTAAGCTGAACTGACCTGAGCGAAGCCCAGTATCCAGAGGCGAAAGACAAAAACAAGGATGAGGGAGTTTTAATACCATAGCCACAGCCCTCAGAATTGGAGGTGCGAGTGTGCAAGGACTGCAGCAAATATGGGAGGAATTTGGGATTCAGGAGGTGTTGATCTAGCTCACAAACTTCCTGCAGTGTTTTGCTGATACAAAATAAGGTCTCTCGTGTCACTTCAAACTTCCATAAAGTATTAATATGAACACACTCCATTCCCGCAGAAAGTCCCATGGAAACGGGTCACAATCTTCTTGTCAGATCACATCTAACAGGTACTATACATATATTTATTTCTATCTATTTATATAGCCTCCATCACCATAGTAACTTATCCATCTGTTAATACTACACGATCTCTTCCTTTATTCAAGAGATATAAAATACAGTTTTCCATTATCAGCCCTCAAGGTTACTGCACCATTTTGACAAGTGATTCCAAGAGCACATCACAGCCTGCCAAATTCTGCACTGCCGGTGATGCCCGCTGATTACTTTGGCCTGGGACAGGAGCAGGGAAAGGAAGCTGTCCTCCAGCAGGGCTTCAGAAAGAAGCCTGCACTGGAGCACAGAAAAGAGCAATATTAATTCCTGCATTCTGTTCCATCTCATGCCAAATCAACTGCTCTAAATATTGATTTTTTTTCTAATGCTTAAACTAAAAAAAGAAAAAAAAAGAAAAAAAAAAGGCAAAAGAGAGAATCTGAGTCCAAAGAGAGGCTGTGGGCACCAGTTGCTGCACATAATCATTGAAAGCTGTAGCACTGTGAATATATTTCTGATTATGTTTCAGTTCTTCATTATTAAAAACGGACTGCAGTTGATTCATAGTTTTGCTGCAATCAGCTGAAACCCAATTACCATCACAGCACGAACCACTTCTGATACGGACTCTCAGACCACCAGGAAGAAATACTGCTGTATTTCTAAAGCCTACTTTCCCCCAGTGGCAAATATAACTCATTTGTTTTTATACAGTTTGGGAATTTTCTACAAAACTTTGACCAACTAAATACTACACTGACAATTATACAGTGTCCGGACTACTACATGGAGCTGGATTTTTCCTTTCCAAGCTTTGACTCCAGCCATGGCCCTGTATTACAGCAACACCAAACCATAATCTTTTCCCTGCAGGAGGGAGTTTGTCCTTGGCCTCCTGCAACAGCAGAACCCACTCCCCACAGCCTACCTGTGCCCTGCTGATCAAAATCCTGCTTTTTCATGTCAAACCCATTCTGACAGGTCCACCAATTTTCTTTCACGACATCACGGTTAGCAGCAGGGTGGGGAGCAAGGTTTACTCTTTTGCCAGACGTTCCACATAAAATTATTATTATAATCCATGAGCAATAATGGCTTGCCACCCTGCCCAACGGTTTCTCCTCTCCTCCCTCCAACATGTCACTTTTCTTTGGGATTGGAAGGATAGGAAATTACTTTAGTTTTCCCTGAATATTAGAAACAAATTTCTCTACACACATACTTTTGGTCGATCCTTCCTGCAGAAATGCAGCCCAAAGGCTGTTGATACGTGGCCATGCAGCCCAGTTTAAGAAAGAAGAGAGATTTGTGCATCGGTTGAAGGTCAGGATGCAGCACAGAGCGCAGGGTATGGCAGAACAGGGTTATTAGGAAGTGGGCAGCAGGAGGAAAATAAAGCCACACTGTGTCTTCATGTTTCTGTCCTTCTTCAGAGGTTGTTAGTGAAGTCATATCTCTATTGGCAACATCACAGTCGTCTCCACAGCAACCAATGTGATGCTGCAGAATGCCGAAACGTCTGGTTTTAAAAAAGGTAGGAGGAAAACACAAGCGTGGAGCATGTAGGGGTTGAACAGCCACACGGGCCTAATGACTGTAATGGGAGGTGCATAAAAATACTGCCTGAAAAAGAAGTCGAGCAAAATGAGCTTCTGAAAATCTGTGTGTGTAACATCTTCCAGCCCCCTTGTTACATCTAGTGGGCAAAGACAGCAAAGAAGCCACAGAGGCAGCAAAATAATCCCACAGCTGGCATCACTGCCTCTCTTTCTGGATGCTCCCGGGTCCTGCACAGCCAAGCGAGGCAGCTGCCAGGAGCAGCACTGCACAACTGTGAATGAAATACCGAAGTGAGAGGGACTGCCTGCGGAAAGGCCAGTGTGAGCCCGTGTTTTACACTGTGCTAAAGAGCGGTTGCTTTTCTGAGAGGGAGATCCCTTATCCTTTAAAGGACCTAAGAAGGATTTGCAACCATAAAACTTTAGGGGATTAAAGCAGAAGGAATTTTATTTTCCAAGTCCAATCTAGATGCAGCCAAAATACTGTAAAAGCATTGCTGTTAAGTTTGTTTAGCTGTTGCTAAAAATCCTAGGAAATTTCTGTTTCTCCTCCATCCCCAGATGATTCTCTAACACTTTGCCAAGAGGCCCTGTGGGGCTTCCTACAGAAAGCAGAGATGGGTGCACCCCATTCTCTTCACTCCCCTGTTTGCGATTCCAGTCGTGTTCTTCCGCGTGCACGGAAAAGCAGGCAGGCCCCTTGGATTCAGCACGCACACGGTTCGGTGTCACAGCTCCTTTCCACCACCTCTACTAGCACGCACTTACAAAAAGAGCCCAGATGCCCCAAAAAAAAAAGCTCGTGGTAAGAACGGATTTGGGCCAGTGAGCAGTAACCTGCAATGCCCCAAATCCCTTATATCACATTCTAGATAACATTTCTGTTCTCTGTGTTTGTGAACTGCAAATTATTATAATCCAATTCATGGAAAACAGAATCCTAAAAAGATGAAAAGGCAATGTTTAGAATTTATATAAGAAATATAGCACCGTAAATATTTTTAATTGGTACTATGAATTACATTTGGTTTATGCTGCTTGTACTGTGCACTGCACATGTTTTGAAATCAGTAGTTTATGACTGAGGCTGGCTCATGGTTTCCACCGAATGCACACTAAGAACTGGGATATGAGAGTACAATAAATACTGCTGAATAAATGGGAAAACTTTTCACTGCAGAAGTAATGTATTTTTCCTGAGTCTCTCTCCTCCTTATCTTGACAACAGAATTTGATTGTCTTCAACCTATCTGGAAAAAAAATAAATCAGAAAATGCCAAGTTTTCAAAGAAGAGAGGGAAATGTTTGCTCTGCTGGCCAAGGGTGTCTGAAATCCAGGTTTAAATTCCTTTTCTCTCTAAATCAACCTAAATGGGTTGGTTAGCTACGTTTTGCCAAGCAGGCAGGTAACCTTTGAAGTTTTGAGGCTTTTAGCGTCACCCTAGAGCACAGCTCAAGTGTTTGGTGGTTTTTTTTTCCCCAATGAAAATATCTTTTGAGGATGAGAAATCAGTTTCCTTCTCAACTCCATTTTTAAACAGCAAGTCAGAACAAAGCTATCTACTTCCTTCATGCTTTTAAGAGGTTTCTCTTTCTCTGCACCTTGTAATAACAGCAATTCAGAGGCGTATAAGAAGTGACAAATAAGAAGCTAATGGCACAGGGGTGTTCTCCTTCCTACAACAGTACAGCCAGCTGCCTACAAGAAGGGAGAAAGGCAGAAGAGAAAGTTAGACCACCCCTCACTTTCTTGTGTGGATGAACCCCAAAGGCTTTCAGTCTCACCCAAATCAGGCCTACTGGCGCATAGGGCAGGTACACGGCCGTGACACACGCACACTACAAGGACAACTTCTGCATTCAGAATCGTGCATTAAATTTTGAAAAAGTCTGACCCCAAATTATCAGATCTTCATAAACTGGAAAAAACATTTCTTTAAGGTAGCCAGGCTTGCATAACAAAGCTAACGCATGCCCTTCACACAACATCAGTGAAAGCTCAGTGAATTGTTAAATGCATTTAAATTCGATTGCATCAGGAAGATGAATCCTCTCCACAAAAGATTTTCAATAACCCTGAAATGGCAAAAGAGTGAAATTACTCTGCTAAAATCTAAGGCACTCTGAGTTTTTCTCACATTTTTGTTTATGGCGTTAAGCTGCCAGGTAGGGCTGCCGCAGCAGCCCACAGAGCAGCGCAAGATAATGCTCTGCGTTCAGTAACGCAAGTGTGCGCCAAGAAGTAGTCAGCTGGAGCATATCAAAACAGCTCCAGGGACCTTCAACAGCAAGAGCTCTTAGAAAGAAGCCCTTAAGCATTGAACTGAGACAGTGAACTCTGATGGACCGCCCAGGCCACCCCAGGAAACTAATAGCTGTGCCCATTGTAGGTGATCCATGCTTTATCTTATCAAAACGACATGCATCTGTAGAGGTTCAAAGACATCTCTTGTGCACTTCTTGGAAAACAACTGCACAATCGTTCTTGTTGGCTGAACTGTCATTAGTAACAGCCTCCTTTCCACTCCTCTTCCTGAAAGCAATGGAACTACCTCAGAATACAAAAACCTGCAATGTGCTAGTAAGGATATAGTCTCAGAGGTGTATTTTCAATCCTCCAGCATCCCAATCCTCTGCTGTTGCAGTTTTACCCTCTGCGTCCATGTATGTGCATCAGCCCTGAGGTCTCTGTGACTGCCACCTACCAGCACGTAGGTGGGATTGGTTTCCCTCGTTCAGCCGTGGGTGCAAAATATTTCTCCTTTTTTGCAGACAGTTATTTTGAGACCTACCTCTCTTCTTGGTGACATTAGCTTATCTCTTAGTTTTATATTGATAACAGAGCATTAGCATGCACAACTGCAATTCGTATTTTATTATTTTCCTACCTCATAAAATATAGAAATTTAAATCACCAAGGAATTAGAGGAATGAAAGGAGCATTATGTTTAAGCAGCTACAAAATGTGGTTTACGTCATGTAATGGGACATGTTTAATGTGGTTTTACACAGCAACCTTTCATCATTTACATTTGCCTCTGGCTTAATAAACTCTGTCATTCTGTTTATGTTTGTTACAGTTGGATATAAATGCTTCCCAGGCAGCATCCCCATGAATCACACCTGGAACATGGAAATTGGCAATCAACATTTTCATACATCACTTATGTGCTTCTGCCTCTCAGCCTTAAGCTTTAATATTTTATTTAGGAGTGTGCCAAGTGCTTTCAATTATACTTGATGGCCAGCCACGAGCACTGATATCAAACAGTGTGAAGTGATGTAAGGTTTCAGCCTGCCAACCTCACTCTGAATTATATCCTGTTCCAGGAGTCATCATGCTGATGGGGCTGCATACATCCTCTGGCTTACTGAAGGAGGTGAAACGCGGTCTGTGATATGCATTTTGTGGTAACTACAACAGCTAAGTGTCCTTCTCCACAAAAGGTGATGGGCTCAGTGACAGCCCCCCATTGGTTCCAACAGGGACAGGAATTTACCTCCAAGCTTCCGGGTACTTCGGGCATGGACAACAGCAGCGAGTAGAGACATGTTACTGAAGATGGTTCATCTGGGAGGTCATATTTCCAGATAAAGCCTTGCCTCTGTGCAGTAGCCTTCAGGTGCTGAGAAAGTCCTCCCCGAATAGCCAGGTTGGAATGCCCATATGGAGCAGTACCTCCTGAAGACATCGCAGGAGCTCAGCCTACGCTGCGATCAGTTGACTCAACATATATTTTTAAGCCTACAACCACAGTGGGATTTCACAAAAGACAGAATACATATTTGGAAACTGTCAAGAAACAGCCACCTTCACGTTGCAGCTGCCTTTGGTACGTTGGAGCTGTCGGAAGTAACAGAACTGGAAATGGGGAGGCTGGAAACACTGCGTAGGACCCACTTCTAACCCCAAGCTGCTGCAGAAGCAGCCTTTCTGGTGCTTTTTGGCATGTGCATTGAGATTTCCTGTGCAACAGCTGAGCCAAAGCTTCACTGCAGGTAGCTGTGACGTGTGTCCATGCACAAAGACTCGCTGCACAGGGACAGCCATGGCTGCTGCAGCACGGGGAGGTGGCCCCGGTGCTCCCCAGCCTTGAGCAGTGAGGAGTCTGTGGAGCTCACAGACCTCAGCACCCCTGGCTGCCTTGTGCTGTGGGGTAGCTGAGTAGGGACTTGGTGTTACAGGCACAAACTGAACGGCACGCAGAGGTTGTGCTGCTCTTGTAGCAGGGGCATGGCAATAACCTGCCCCAGCAAGTCCATGGCAGCCAGAAAATGGAAATGCCTTGACAAGCTGTTTTCCATAAATCCAAGAACATCCAGAAAGTATTAGATACAGCAATTTCACATCCAATAAAACAAGAGTAAACATTATCGATTTCTTTAAAAATCGCCTTTCATGGGCATTTTTATGCAGAAGCAGTTTTTATGTGTAGAAAAATATTCACTCTATAAAAGAGATTACAAGCACATAGATACCTAATCTCTTTCATCAGTTTTCATTAAAAATCAGTAGTGCAGGGTTGAAAGTTCTCCAAGATTTTATTAAGTTGGGCAAAGCTGGAGGAGGAATAACAAGCATGTTCACAGGAAAGAAGTTTTGGTCTTATTATCTGAACTTCCACATTTTCCACTAGTTTCTGGGCTTCTATTCTTTTCCTCCAGCACTTTCTGGCTCCTGCTCATTTTGATGTTCATAGTCTTAATTTAAATCTAGATACACTGTTTATGATACGGCATAACAAAGATTACAAATCTTGTTTGGAAGTTGCATTTTTATAGGCATGTCAAGGAATTACTTTCATAAAAATCTTCCCAAAATGCACTTTACATTTAAATAATAGACCTACCAAGTCAGCATAATAGTAGCAAAAGAGGGTGAAAGAAAGGAAGAAAAAAAAAAAGGAAATGAAACAGGTAATAAAAGACATTTTTAAATGAGATTTGGAATCAAAAGCAGTGCCAAGAACATATCTCAGTGGAAAGGAACTACCCTGCCTATTAGAGACAGCAGAGGAGAAGGCTCTTGTATAAGTCTTATAGTAGAGTAGGAGTACAGGCAAAAATCACAGTCTATATGGAAAATCACTATGGCAAGGGTAATTCTGGGATGAGAGGAGAGCCTAGTGAAGGACATGGCTGCATGTCTACATCTACAGCATCTACATCTACAGCATGCCCAGAATGGCAGGGATAACATGAAGCATGTGGAGAAAGGCATGAGTTCTCAGTTAAGCACTGGTAAACTCCAAACACAACTAAATCTCTACCCAGGACAAGACAAGAGAGGAATTTAAGACAGTAAGACATTAAGACTATGAGCAGTGTTGGCAAAAGAAATGAAGTCAAAAAAGAAATGGGCAGGCAATAAAACTTTGCTTTTAGTCTAATCACTCTCTGAAGGAGATTGCACTGTACTCAGTAACAGCATGGATAGCTTCCACTCACAGCAAACTTCATTTCATTCCAAATAATTATCAAAGACAGATTACAGCTGCTCTACTAACACATGCGTACTCTATTAAGGTATAAGAGGGAGGAGGCAACAAAAGCAGATAGCACTTCTGCATTACTTCCACATTTGCAATCACTGCAGTTAATCAAAACTCATCAAGAAAACACTGTCAATGAAATCAGGAGAAATATTACTTGAGTAACTCTTGAGACAAGATTGAAGATTTTTGCAGTACTACATTATTAAAAATGATGGGCAAGTACTGATCATTTTCTAATAACATCAAGTATAGTAATCTGCATGTTTTTAGTAGCTGCTTTTATCCAGTTTAACTGCAAAATCACTGATAACAGTAAGCTGTCAATCTCTAGCAGGTTTGGAAACCCCACTGAAACAGAAACTGTTGAATTTAAGTTTTCAAAGTATCATGAGAAAACAGTCGGAAAACATTTTTTTACTAGCTCTCACCCATGTTTTATATGACAAAAACGACTGCAAAGTAGAGCATATGATTTGAAATGCTAGATGCTTAATATGACCCAAAGTGACAAGCGTTATCGACAAGACCTTCACTAGACTTACAAGTAAATAGAATAGCACCTAGATTAAACATGTTGTAGTCAAAGTTTAAAAATTTTGTCTACTTACTGAAGATTTGACAGTGGATTTACAAAATCCACTGCAGCTTCCTGCTGTCTAAATCTTTTTTGGGTATGTCAGGACCTATTTCTAACAAAACACTGCAAGAAATATTATGATAAATCCATTATATGTTGGCTCTGATGCATTGTGCTCATGATTTGCAATGATAAAATACCCCTAATGCAACATTTTATTGCTTTCATAAATCAAATTCACAATGTCAATTACATTTGTGGTAACCTACTGTGAAAGATCTCACTCTTTTATTAGACAGATCTATTTCTGTGCAAAATACAGTGTACTCCTACCATATATCATAAAAAAACACTTCCAAAAAGTTTCTCAATGCCTGGAGTTTTCATCCAGTCTTTCTGAGTACTGGCTAATCATGTTTATCAAAGCAACAATAATTTGCAGTGAGATGGAATAGGCTTTGTTTTGCTTTGTTTTAATTTCATTAAACTCAACCTAGAGACAGACTCATTGTACCATGAAGATAGAAATCTCAACAGGTTTGAAATCTCATGTCTGAAAATCTGAGATTTCAAATAGTCAGCTTTTTCAGGCAGGATCCAAAATTTGGTTAGACTCACTACAAGCTGAAGTTATTCAGTAGAGCTATGATGATAGTTCTTTATTCTGAGACACGCACAATTAGCCATGCTGTCCATGTATGGCACTGCTTCAATTCCCTCCATCTCTATTTCCACTGTCACACCATGTATAACCAATGTTCTTATCATCTTATCTTATGAACATGGATCCAGCTTGATGGGGAGCACTGGTTTTTCTGTGTTAAGAGAATCTTCACTTCCAGACTGGGTAGAAATCTGAACTTACAGAGAAATGCGGAAATAATTAAACTAGGGGAAAAAACTACTCATGTTTAAATTTCATGCTTAGGTTCATTCACAGTTTGAAATGAAGGCATGAGTCATCAGTTCTTATTTTATTCAAACCAGGCCCCTGGAGAGTGTTAGATTACACCAAGTTACACTCTGTACTCTGGCAATTAACCAGGTTTGTTTATTGGCTGCCATTTTTCTGATCCTTCATACCAGAGAAGTAGCCTAAATTGCAGGAGCCAAAAAGCAGTGCCCATGTTACGGCACAGTGCAGCCTCCAAACAGAATGGCCATGCTGTCCCCGGGCTGCTGGAACCTCGGGGCTTCATCTCTATTAACCTGGGGCTGAAGGCCCCTGAGAGGCTCTGAACACTTTCGAGGACGTGAAGGACTGTGCACAGCTTATCACAAGAGCTGAGGCTTCAGGGTTTTTGGCTCCAACAACTTACAGGAAGCACATCCACAGAGGCATGAAGTAAAGAGAAGAGCTGCTCATCTGTCTCCGGAGCACCCCTTCCCTTTGCAACGCTAATGCCTCAGGGTGCGGAGAAAACTGTTGGATGTCACATACAACCAAGGATTAACCACAGCTTCTGAAGTTCAGACAATGCCCTTTCCTAAAGCACACGATTTTCTGACAAAAGTACTTGTAAATTAGAAGGGGCTTGTCTGTATTTAAAGGTTCCGGTAGGAAGAGACATGGGATTTTTCTTTGCTGTACATCATTATTTGTATCGAAGACATTTCCTCATTGTAATTCTGAATGAGAATGAGCACTGCTATTCACAGAATTCTCTGCACAGTCTCAGAGCTTTTCCTTTCATATGCTCCTTCAAAAAAAAAAATTTAATGTAGTGCAATTTGGTATCAACAAGAAAGAAAGCAAGAAAGAGCCCATTTCAGCATAGAGCCAAAATCCTCCTCCCAACTCAGCCCCCTGCAAAAAGACATGTATTATGGCTTTAGCTAGAGAAGACAGAATGACATTTTCCTAAATTCCTGAAAGGCATCATGTCACTTCACAGTATAATCATACAGCAAGAGCACAAAAGTCACAGAGACCTCTTGGTCACACAGGATATGGCTACAGCTCCAACTCAAGACAAATGAGATGGTGAGACTGTGATTCTGTCCTGGGTGTCCAGTGGCACCCATAAAACAGAAACTCCCAAGCAAACACGAATTTAAAGAGTTAGCTCGGCCCAACAGTTGTCTGAGATGATCTAAAGAGCCTGGGTGCACTTTTCTGTATATGGACTAGATTTCCTCACTATGTGATGAATACTGATCAGCTACACAGCCACAGAAGCATATTTCATTTGAAAGATGGAGCTGCTTGCTATATCCATAGAGAAGGGGTTTCAATAAATGCAACATATGAGACGTGGGGCTGATATATTTTTTCTTATTTGCCTACATCTCATTTTTGCACATGTACATGAGTAATAACAAAGAGGGTTAGGTTGTTAATGATCAGATTTCTGTTTCCTCAAACAGCTCCGGTGCCTTTCAATTAGTTGTTTTAACAGGAATGGGAACCCAATAAAGTTAAAGTTTCATGAATAATTTGGACTTAATTGTCATACTTCATAACAAATCACTTCACTTATACTTTCATGCTCTATTCTGTCTAAGCTTTCATTACCTTTCATACAGCATACATTTTATTCTTTAAGAATGTGACTGTGATGTTAAACAATTGCCCTCAACAGAAACATTCCTGATGGTGGGCTGTACCTTGTACCTGTCTGAGGTCATCAGAGGCTTTCATAGACTTTTACATTATGATTTAATAATCCTATTTCACTGTGTTCTAGTATTATTTTTAATAATACTTTGCATAGAATGTATGCTTGATTTGTATCTATTTTTGGTTAAAAAGGAAGGATCTGAGCCCTGCCATCCATTACACACTTTGTTATCTTCCACAAGACAGCCTTAAACAAACAAATGCTAAACTCATGTCTGCCAGTGCCTCAATACGTTGTGAGTTTGGTTATTTATTATTGTGTCTTGGTTTATTACTATAGCACCAGCACACATTAGGCTTGTTCTTTCCAACCTTCCCTCAGGCTGCTGCGACAGGAGAATGACTAATCAGTGGGGACTGCTGCTGGGCTTCTGCCTCTGCCCAGCACACAGCACGTACCTGGAAGCAAGGGGACACGCTCTGCTGAGAACTAGGATAGTCTGGTCACCACTTCATTGGCATTCCCTTCTAGTCAAATACACGCAGTCCCAGCTGAAATAAAAACTCCACAGAAAATAAGACAGAGAAGGAATTACACCAAGATAAATTCTCATCTATGAGAAGCATCTCAAAAGCAGGAAGAGTGAGGTTCCTTTTTCATTGAGATCTACAGGCCTCAAAAATCTCCTCTGAACTCTACCCTGTATGTGCCAGCACATGGCAAATCATCACATTTAGCAGTGAAAAACAATTTCCAAAATGGGAAACATTTTAATTCATCATTAGAAACTTTTTCATCAGCTTGCCCAGACCACTTCATAGAATTTATGAGCTTCATACCCATCAACACTCATTTCACTGCCAGCCTCTGACAGGCTTTTCATCTTCGGACCATTAGACCTCCGCAGTGAAGCACAAGCCTTACTTGACCCACAAACATTTTTTTTTCCACTCTCTTCCTCCAGCAGAGTTGAGAGAAAAGTGTTTGGGGCGCTTTTTTACAAGGGCTTCATCTTCAAAGAATCAAGGCCTGGCTGCACTGTCCGTATCTTCAGCCATCTGAAAGTTAGACATCTCATCCAGCACTGGCAGTGAGCCTAAGCTCCCTCTACATTTAAAAAAGAAAAAGAAGTGCATTGTATGGGTAATTCATCATCTTGTGAAGACTTCACTTCTTGTTGTTGCCTACTGAGGGAACCCAGAACCTAGTTTAGCTGAGGGGTCTTGTGCCTGGATGGTGGCTGGGAGGAGTGGAGTAAGCAGCCACTTATTTCTACCACGGCATGTGTACTGGTTTGCACACACACAGCTCCGCTCACTGTGCACAAATCAAGCTGTACATTCACTGAAGCCTGTATTCCCCCAAAATACAATCACATGAATGTACATGCATGTTTCTGGAAATAATTATAACTTTCTTGACGATATGGTGCCTGACGCACAGTCTAAAAATGCTTTTGAAAATCAACCTCCCTCTGGCAAGAGTCAAAAGAGAGGATTACATGTGCTACCTGCTAGTCAAGGATCTAACTAGTCATTCGTGTTGGCAGTTGAATGGAATGAAATACATCAGCTTACATGTAATAATTGGGTAAATAATTCTGCACCTACAATCCCAAAAGAATATTTCAAAAAAGAGACCGAAGCAAGTGAAGACACACAGAGCACCCAGGAAATGTATGTGAAGCCCCTGAGGCTTTGGGTCTCATGAAGAGTTTTGGTGTTTATTTAAAAGATTGGATTTATTTATTTTTAAAATCAGCTGCCCACATCCACTTTTCTTAGTTTTAAAATGTAAATGTTTCTTGTAATCTAAAAGCGGGCAGCATCAATAAGTAGCATTACAGGAATAAAACAGTACATCCAGTTTGCTGTCAATATAATGAAGTTTACAAGTGACAGATATCTGAACCACCCTCCAGGTGAGATCACTCACTTGGTAGCCCAGATTCACGAACAGCATTTTTCACTTTAATAAGACGAAGAAGAACAAGCAACCACATATTTCAGAGTAGGAAGCTGGAATTGCAATTAGAAGATTTTTTAAAAGAGAGAGATTGCATGTTGAGTGCTGCTGAATGAGTCATATGTCAAGACTCCAATGTAGGGAGGATGTAGGAAGAAATTCAGCATGCTGATTTCAGCATCTCCAGAATTACAAACAATTTCTACAACTGACAGATATTCAAAGATTATCTATAAACCTAAAACACAAAGGGTGATAATACATTTCTTATTAATTCAAAGTGATCTGTTTCAGAAACAGTTCAGCTCTCCTAGAACTATACCATTGCTTCTGCCCAACAGAATTGGATAAATCAGTATAGATTTGATGATGCTTTGTCTGTATAATCATATAGATTGTTAACTCCTGGGGCAGGGAGTGAATTCATTACAAATTTAAAAAGCTCAGCAAATAAAATATTAAATACTATGTTGATCACAGTCATTATCCAATAGCACTAGACCCATTACATGGTGTACCACAGGGCCAGTGGGCAGGATATTTCAAATTAGTCAATGCTATGGCTTTTTGTTACTATGATTAATGACATTTGCATGCTGCAGAAGGATCCAGTTCAGTTCCCACTGTGCCACATTCATTTCTCCAACAAAGATTACACATGCTGCCAAACCCTACCCTGTGGTCCTCTTAGTCTTTTCTTCAGGCAAAATCCCAGTAAATGCCACTGGAAGCTTTTCCTGACTAAGAACTTCATTATCTGACCTTTAATGTTATGCATGAGCATTTTGTGAGTAATGCAATTCACTAGTAACACTTTCCATCATACGATCCTACAAAAAATTCTTCTCCATCTCTTAGGATAAATTCAGCAACAGGCAATGTGAACTAGCATTGATGCCTAATGGGAAGCTCTGATCACTAACATTTGTTGTGCTGCCTCGTTCTTTGGCTTTTGGCCAGCCACTTGAGCAGTCTTTGCCTCAGTTTCTCTACCAGTGCCACATGACATTAAAGGCAGTGAAGGAATTAGCTTATCTGCAGAGCTGCTTAAAAAGCAAAAAATGAATAAAGGCCATAACCTAGTTAGGAATTAGCATTAAATATAGATTGAGAATTTCAGTTTCCTGGTTTGCTCTCATCCCCAGTACAGACTGGTGCAAGGCCAGTTACAGCTTGGGTCCAATGTATCAAGAACTGGGCCCTCAAGAAAACAGAGAAGCAGCTTCAGCCCACATGTCTGCAGCACAGGTTAAATTCACTGGAGTTGATTCTACCCAGCATTCAGGCACTGCACTTACTCAGATGTGATTTTTTTTTTTTTTTTATCCTGCTCACAGCAAAGACTGATCTCATGATATTTCGAGCTAGAGGTAAGAGAATCTTTACCTTGAGCTAACCAGTGCAGCTCTGGAAGCACCGCCATGGCTTACCTGTGTTCACCGGCTGAAGTTCAGCTGGGATGCACGCTGAAGAACAGGCTGGATGGACACAATTGCAAAAATTGGACAAGCACCATTAGAAGGGACTCCAAGCTCCTCTTTCAGATCATTAGGAAGTGGGAAAAAGTGCAAGAAGTAAAAGGATGCCTTTTAAGAGAAACAGTGAAGTATTCTTTGACTAGAATGAATGTATGAAAGGAAGGCAAGCTTCCAACACCATAAAACTCCAGCTTTTAGCTGCTTCACAAGTTCTCACAATGATTGCCCTTAAAAGCAAGTTTGGGGTTTCATCTTCAAATTGAATGAGGGAAGAAAAAACTATACCAATGATACAAAGAGACAGGGCTAATTAGAATTTCAATCTAAAGCCCAGGTATGTCCCAGATAAGAACAAAAAATGAAACAGTAGTAGAAAGCAATCCTACAATAACAGCCACCTCACTTATATGCTAATAGGATCACCACAGCCTGCAGTAATACGTGGAGTAGGGCAGCATCTCATTTTGGATCATTTGCTTTTTCCAGACTCAGAGTTCACATAGTTCTTCTCAACTCATCCCTGCTGCTCTTCCTTGCTCACCTCCATACAACCATCCCCGAGATCAGGGAGGTTTTAGTGAGTGAGCTACTCAAAACACCACTTCAGACAACAGATTTTCCAAAGCCTAAGGTGAGAAAGAATTAACTTGTTTTATCTAAAGCACTAGGTGTCAGTGCTTTCTAGAGTACTCAGCTCTGATTACTGCAGCTGACTGACCCAACCGCATACAAATACACACTGGCGCGAGCTAAGGAGACGGGAGCCTTATTTTTTGGCAGAAAAGATCGCAGATCACGCAGGAGGATGAGAGAAGGTTAACACAGTAAAGCTGCCTCTGTTTCCCAACAGCCTCATGAATTCACAAGTAGTCAGCCACGAAAAAGGACAGCTAGAAATTCCTGAGTCTGAGTTCTACTCTAGCCCTCTAACTTGGAAGAAGAATCTATTAATTAAAATATAGCTACAAAAAGCCACAAGAAGCTGCCTTTTAGAGGCAGAGATGTTTAATTATGCTGTTGAGAATAGCAAGGCAGGCAGACCACATGAACAGAGGGGTTAAAGATACAGGCTGAGAAAAAAAGATTGCAGTGGTCCTTTGCCTGGCTGACTGAGTGACTTGGCTAAGTTGCTTCATCTCAGTAAAATGAGGCTTGCGTTGAGGAATACTGCCCATACTTTCAAAGCACGTCACAGAAGGTAACATACAAGGAGCTCCACAGGAATAAAAGGAACAGTATTCAATTCTCTTTTGTTATTAATACTGTATTTCCTTTTCCTAACAAGCCAGTATGTGTGTATATAGATATATATTTTTTTTTTTTTCTGCACAGAAGTCCCAAATACCATAACACCAGAGAATCCTCAGAATAAAACACAGGCTTTAAAAATGATGGCCTGTTTAATCCCATCATTTAATCAATTTAGAAGAAGAAGGAAAGCAGGAAAAAATGGGAACAAGAGGCTGTGAAAGAATGAATACATGGGGGGGAGAGGGGGGGGGAAATCTCACACCTTGATTATGGCTCTTATTTCTCTGTTTAGAAAGCAGCTGGCTTCCATGTGTCCTAATCCCTGGCCTTCTTAAAAGCAAATATCACCACTGCTGCTTGACTGCAGATGATGGCTGTGCTGCACGAAGAGGAGTGAATTCCAGCAGTACCTCATCAGTCATCCCTTCTAACTCAGCAGCAGGGACAGCCCAGAGCATCAATCCGGTGACATTTGGGCTCCAATTATATATCATCGCATTAAAAGCTCAAGAGCTGATCTCGCAGCATTGTTCTTTCACATGGCACCCATGGATGAGATTCCTAAATGGTTTTTAAAACAAAGATAAGAGGACAGCTATAACAATTACAAGAAACTAGCCACTTTGAAGGACAATTTGCTGCGGCATTTGGTAGGGCCTCGCAGTTGTGTTTCTGGGCCTTTTGAAGCTTGTTGTTGAATAAGAATTGTAAATGCTACATAGCAGAGGTACAGCCCTCTCCAGCCTACATGAAAGCTGGCAATTACACAGCTGCAGGCAACATAAAAAGCCTTTAAAAAAAATAAAAAGAATGACACGTATAGTTTAATAACACCTCAGCCTCCTTGCTGCTCTGAAATGAGGTGCTGCTTCAGAGGCTCTGCTCCCGCCCGGCCACATCTCCAGATCTCGGTAGGGACGAGGGCCGCCGAAGGGAAGGCCCCAGGGCCTGGCTCCCCGCGGTGGCCACGCTCAGCATCCTGCAGCAAGGGACAAGGGATGGGCAGGCCAAGGCTGTGCCCTCCCCGCAGCCCCCTCTGCCTCCCCAAATTCCTCCTCTTCTCTAAGAAACCTAATTATCGAAAGAGAACTGCAGGGGCCTAGGAATCGCTTGTGTTCTTGCGGCGCTCAACTGCCATGCAGCTCCTGTTAATTAATGCTCTTGATTTGCATTTGCATTGGGCCTAACTTGATTACACACTTTGTTCCATCACCAGGGGACCGTGTAATTCCCCTGTTCAATTGCAGAGATGGGGGTATTGCTTTTCATTGATCACGATGCTGTAATTCAGGTGCAGCACGGCCCTTCACGTCAGGCCAGTGACAGATTACTTTGGTTGCCCTGTGCCATGCCTCTTTCCAGCAGCACATTACACAGCTAAGATCTTAGGGTCTCTAAAAATAAAATTGTTTCTTTCTCCCTTATTCTCTCTTCCCCGCATTTCCCCTCAAAACACACGTTCCCTCTTCCTTCCAAGAGTGCTTACAGCAAAATAGTATACACAAAATAGGAATAAAAAACACTGAATGCTAGTGAAGAGTCTTTCTCTTAACAGGCTTTCAAGACTTCTGTGCATAAACCCACCAAAATAATGAACTTTTCCATATGCTTTCTTGCAGCTCTAGCCCAAAGAGTTAATGGTGACAGAAGCATCCACACGCCCGTTTTGCAGCTTAAGGAACAAAGCCAGAAAGCCAAGGAGACTGGACCGGCACGCACCGACATCGTTACCTTTTGTCCATACCAGCTGTGAGTGCCCGTACGGACATTCGCAGAGTCTCTGGCAGGTTTAGTAGGAAATCTGATTCTTCCCTCTCCCTGCACCCTGCAATCCGTTGGGACTGAGTAGCCCGTACGGACAAATTGCTGCCTCGAGCACTTCTCCAGCTTTGCGCTCAGCAGGAGTCAGTACATTTTCCTCGGCCAAGCCTAACTTAACCTCCACTTTCTCCCGTATGTCATCACTCAATCAGCATGACACTACCACTCATGCTTCAGGCAATGAAGCTGCTCTCAAAAGCTGCCTTTCCCCCCAAAATGCAAAAGATGAGATTGTATTAGTTTGGGTTTCACAGTATTTTCACAGAAACCGTCAGCTTGCCAAGCCCTAGAAAGCCTGCAGTGCACCTCCAGCTCCCATTCACATCCATCGCTGAACCAGGCTCCCTGGCTGGATGGCATCTCCTGGGGTTTGCTGCAGCAGTTCAACAAGAGAGGGGAAAGTTCTTAACCACAGAAACGTAATACAAGAACATAATAAACCCAGTCCAAAGAGGGGCATTTAACTGATTTAATTTTTTTTTTTTTTGAACATATGCATATAAATACAGGGACCCTCAAAGATATGACCATGCGATTGAATGCCTTCATTTATTTTTTTGGTTGAAAGAAAATAATTGATACTTTGTGGTTTGCTTTCAAAATTCAGATTCTTAGTGGAGTGCTGTTCTGCGAGTTATGCAGTTGCTATACTGAAAGTCTTTCACTGAATAGAAAGAAGCTCAGGTTCTGGCTGGTGCAGACAAATATCCGCCTGCTCTCAGGCAGGTACAGGAGGTGGGTGAGCCACCTCAGCACTGAGCTCTATAGGGAAAGATGCCTTCTCCTTCCCAAGGTAAGTTAACTTTATGCCACTGCCTTTATACAAATTCTGGTATGTGCTAGATTACTTACAACTTTACAGCTTAGTTGTCTCTGCACTGAGTCACACCGTGGTGCAGATTTATCTTTAGAGAACCAAACCTCCACGGATTGTCAAATAGGGGTACCAAGCAGCCATGATCCTTGGGGCCCTTTGACATTCCCAGCCGTATATCTACAAGCTGGCCTTGCCCATAAAGTATGTAAGCACATCTCTGAATATTTTTTTCTGCTTACTTGTCAGACTCTGCAGCCAGGCATCTGGATATCAGACACTGAATTTTTTTCTGTATTTCGCACAGACTTCATTAAAAAATAACAAATACCCACTAAATACACAAGCTATTTCCCATAGCTAAGATCTGCTTTAGACTAATTTCCGTGATGTCTTCCATAACCCCAGTTGCCATTCACAGCATCATCTGGCAGAAACAGTCATGCCTATGACTGTTCAGTTTGAAGGCAACGCACAGTAAAACAAATTAATTTTATAAAAATTAATTTAAAAAAAATAAAAAATAAAGTTCCATACAGCTAACCACCATTAGACAGTCACTATTTTTGAGGTCATATAGCTTCTCTTCGTTTTTCCTGCCACTCAGCTGAGAATCTTTAAGTTACTTAAGTCTTCAGTGCTGGACCTTGCTTTACCCTTTGACAGCAGTGTATTTTCTTCTGCTCAGCTCAAAGGGGGTAGTTTTAATTGATTAACTCAGACATGCTCCAGAAAGACTTTCCTCTAATTTAATTTTTAAATTAAGAACACCGTGTTCACATTAGGAGCAGCAATAGGGAAAGAAAGAATAATTTCTCAATAATTATTAAAAAGACCAGAATTTCAATTAAATTCATGACCAGTAACAGGAAGGGTAAGAGGATCCAATTACAGCAGCTCTTACTTCCATCACATGCTCCATGGGAATAAAGATGATCACGTGTGTGAGTAAAAATTGCAATATGAGATCCTATTTAAGATGTATGCTCTGAACTTCTGCAGCAAGCAGCTTTGATTTTCTGCCACTTCCACTGACAAGCAACGCGCTTCTCTCCTCTAACTTACAGGTAGTCAGTATTTACCAACGAGGTATCCTTTGGGTTAATAGATATAAAGAACCCATTACATGTATCTTATTCTATATCCTCCCAGTGTGCATTAAGGATCTGTGCATTTGCTACCAGCTCAGCTAGACAGTTATAAGTGGAAGCAGAATTGTGCTGGCTGCTCTTAAATGGAACTTTCAAGATGGTAAATATATATATATCTTGTTCGATTGGATGAGATGGAGAAATTTCTTGGCTGTCAGAACAGCTGTTTCTGTAAGAAGAAAAAGGATGTGTGCATCCTGTGTCCCTTGCTTCCAAACGAAGAACAAAATAAATCTTTCCCTTTCATCTTTTTCTCACTGCAGGGATATCATCTCACTGCCATTGAATTGCTGCCACAAGTTGTGAATGACATCTGAATTGAAAGCCTCTGCCCGTTGCACAAGGGGAATGCACGTAACACTGTGTAATCACGGCTGTGCAGTGATATTTACTTTAATACTGTACCCAGACAAGCAGAAAAGGCCAAATCAAAATGGCTCCTGCTAACTGAAAGGGGTGAAGTTTAAGGGGTTACAGTTACAGCCACCTGCAGCATAAAATTCTAAGGGCAATTCTCCAAAACATGGACCTTCATACACTCCTATGAATCAGTGAAGTTATACTCCACATTTGCAAATCAGCACCTCACCTTGAAAACATGGAAAATCCTTTCTAGAGCTCAAATATACCATTCCAAGAAATGGGGAAACGGTACGTTTTAGGCCACCTTTGCAAAATTTCACTTTTGCAGGCACTTCTGGGCACATCCTTAGTGTATGTTGCCATTTATGCAGCCTGCATATCAAAAACGAGCTAGGAAATAACCTAGGAGGAAATGGGATCAATTTCCAACTCTGTTTCCTCCCCAGTTAATGCACTTCATCCTGCGCTGCCAATTTTCTAACAGAAATATCAAATCCACAGAAAATGCCAAATGTAATTGTAAAAATGACACCTGGGTAACGTGAGCCCAGGTTTGGTGTCTTTGCCCCAAGAAGGGAGAAGCTGGGAAAGTTTTATCACCCAGTTGGTCTAGTCTATGGTCTTTGCTGGCATTCTCCCCACCACCACGAGACCCTGGAGGGAAGGATGTCATCCTCATAAACGTGTCTGAGAGCACAGTTTGTAACTGCAGCCCACAGCGCTCCCACACAGGCTGCCTATTTGTTCATGGAGTTTAATTGATAAGCAAATGTCAGGTTTGTTTGTTTTTTAATTATTTCTCAGCTCAAGCCATCAAAAAGTTCTGGAACAGAGAGACAGCAGCTATTTGGAAAGAAAAAGGGCAGCTTCATATCTGTGAAATAAATTTACTGCAAATAATGCTTGTTTGAAATAATTGCTCTCTCCAGAGTGCCTAAGAGTGTCTTTCCTAAAAACAAGTTGGAAAACACAATTTGCGTTAAGTTCCTTTCAGTTCAGAGCAATGGAAGAGTTGAGAACATCAGTGCAAATATTTCTGCTATGTCCATGTCTGAATCCAAGCATGATCTGAGTGATGAATCACTTCAGTCAAGGGGAAAAGTAATATGCTTCGTACCTTAAAGAATTGAACGTGTTTAAATTCATGCTGCACAGCAAAACAAATTATTAAAAAAAAGCTCACTTGCTGGAAACTGCATCCAAGGACCTGCTAGGAGACAGGCAGCAGTGTTGGGTGCTGTTGGGTTCTGCGATTATGGGTTGCTAATCTTGAATCCTAGCATGGTGCTCATTTTTATGAATTGCTTTCCAGCCAGAAGATCTCAGAGTATTTGGGAAACTTCTCTGAGCTAGGGCAAGTTTACCTGTAACTGAGCGGTCATGCCTGCTGGGACACGCTCACAGGTGTTGTGTTTGCTCCATGTAAAACACATTTTAAAAAAAAGGAGGAAGCACCATGAACCATGAACATACCACGGTTCCTGGCAACCAGGCTTTCTGTTCCAGCATTCACTGGTGCTGGCAAAGTAAAATACCTGTGCATCTCAACTGGAAGAGAGCTATTAAGACAATTAAATTTCTCCCCTCAATATCGCCAGCAGATATGAGGCTTTCCTGAGCTTCAAGCAATCTATGTTGGGGAGCGTTATGGACCATTATTCTGGGATGTGAGGAGAAATACAAGAAAGCTCGGGTAAAAATGAAAAAAAAAAAAAGACAAGAAAGCAGCAATGCTGCCTAGGCAGAATTACTGGGCCCAGTCTGAGCCTGGGACTTTTTGTTACAAGGAAGCCAGATACAGGCTAGGTACTGACCAAAGGGATGGTCCATCCTATTTGCTCTTCATTACTTGTAGAACACCTGTTCCTTCAGGGGGACAAACCAGCAAAAATCTCTAAGCCAAAATGATAGGTATTATAGTTTTAATTTTGTACAACTAGTCCTGCCTAAGCTTTTTTCTTTCAAATAAAGGGATCCTCTCTAAACGCTTACAAATGCTTCTGCTCTCCTGGATCTGGTAGTTTCTACACTTAGAAGACAGGCAAACGTGGCAAATTTTTTATGAAGTATTGAAAAGAATACTACTCAAATCCCAGGTGATAAAATAGCATTGCTGTTAGAATTGAAATGCTAGAACAGCGAGAATAACATTTTTTTTCTGCAAGAAAACAAAGAATATTAATCAGACAGAATTGGTTCACACTGGAATTTTACCACGTTAAGACTGTAAGACTGATGCCCTGCACAAAAGCAACAAACCAACCGTCCCCACGCAGATATTTCATGTGGAAGGGCCACACTGGATTTCCTACACGGAGATAATGGATGTATTTATTTTTGAAATGGCACATTTTGAATGTTACGTTTTCAATATGATGGGAACTTTTATTCAACCTTTATTCATAAACGAGCCCAGCAGCTTTTTGAGAATCTGGCTACACTGAAATAATTGTACAAGTATGCTCACATTAAATTTATAATGAAAGACCAAAACAAACAAAATAAAACCCTTTCACACATTGAATTTCCAGTAGTTTTGTCACTTGCTGTAAACCCGTCCACAGAGTGACAGGACTCATTTTCTCTTTGCTTGTTTTCAGAAAACAACATAACTAAACTGAACCTTAGTATTAAATCTCACCCAGTCCCTGACAGCAGTGACACATGTCAGCATTGACTGAAAGAGAAAAGTCACTGACCACCAAAACAAGAGTTGTTTTTTTTCTTTTTTTTCCAAAAGGAAATATTTTTTCTTCATAAGGGCAAGCTGATTACATAAATAGAAGAAAATTATTAATGTCATTTGACTGAAAATGAACACATGCAGCTGCAACAAGAGTTCAGCAAAATTTTAAGCAGAGCCTTTAACTCCAACTTGCTGGTAGCTGAGCACAAGCAACATGAGTAACAGCGCTCAGCACTGTTCCTCCTCACTGACTCAGGCACGGACTGCCAGGGAGTACTCATGCCTTCAGAAATGTTCTTTTCAATGTACAAACATACTTCACAGTAAAATATCTAGTTTTTTGTTTTTTTTTACTGTTTTAAAATGGATTTTAGACGAGTAATGGCAATGCACTTATTGTCCTGATTTTGTCCCCGAGGTTCTCCTACTGATGCTAGGACGCAACGTAAATAGCTGAACAAACAAGAGACAGAAATGAACGGTGGAAAGGGAGATAGTGAAAAGCCATTACCTGGTGGAAGACAGCTCAGCATTTTTATCAGCGTTTGACTAATGGAACTTCAAAATTGGGCAAAACAGGAAGGGAAACAGGTCAAGGCCAAACACCAACAGTGAAGAGCATGCCCATGAAAACCACTGAGCTGCCAGGGAGCAGGCACAGCTCTGGGCACATAGCCACAGAGAAATGACTGAACCGATACACACTGCGTCTGGGAGTCACCCTCCACCCAGTTCACATTCAAAATTCTTATAAACCCTTGTGTTGTGCTTCAAGATACAAAAAGTACATTCACATTTTAGTCTTATCTCCAGGAGCAGACAGTGCTTATGGTTATTAAGTGACTGCTCCTTTTCTATGTAGCGTAACAACACAAAGGGGACAATCTCAGGGGACAATCCCAGTGGGGCTGTGCCTGCCTGAGATCCCCTCCTTGTCCAGAAGGCCCAGAGATGTCTTCAGGGCTAAGTGAAAGCACAGCAGCAGACGTGGCTGCTTTTATCTGGTCTTAAACCAGACAAATTCATGTGCTGTGATAACATTGCTAAATCACCTCTTAAGCATTCTCTTCCTCTTTCAGGCTCTCCATCCCTAAATTGGTTTGACTGTGGAGCCTGTGATGCTTCCAAAATGGTTTGATTGTCTTTAGTTTTCCCTTTTCTTCCTTCTTACTGAGTCAACAGAATAATGAGGAGACTGTTCTTTGGTTTTGAAGCTGAATGAATAAATGACATTCCTATTCATTATTTATCTGCATTGAAATTCTCATGAATATCACACCAGTGGTAATTACCTAATTTCTATCAATTTATTTCTAGATTACCATCACATACAAAGTGTACTGAAGGTTGCAGCTCAATCCACTATTGATGAAGTGATATATATATGTTTTTAATGAATATCTGGAGGCTCAGTAGTTATAAGTAGAGCTGTTCTTTGAAATTCCATACTGGGGATACAATGAATAGAAATACATCTCAGTTTGTTGGAGTTTATGCTATTACTTGAAAATGTCATAATCTTTCAAGAAAAAGGATACAGTAGCTATAGAATTTAGTAGACATAGAATTAGATCTACAAAAAAGGTGTCTCTCTCTAGTAAAGTCTGCCATTTCTGCTCAGCAGGGTACTAGCACACCAACCAGTACTGGCAGCGTCCACCTGGGCTGAGATAAAGGCCACTTCTCCAACGGCTGAGCACTAGGGTAGGCAGAGAGCTTGCAGGTAACTGCAAGGAGCTTACGTCCATGAACAACTGAGCAGTTAGGGAGGCTCACATCAACTTAGCACAGCAGAAAGTTGGGCAACTGTCACCTCAATGACCAAGAGACCCCCAAGGCAAGCCCGAGGCAGATCTCCGTGCAGCAGCCCGTGCTTGTGGTGCCAAACGTAGGCATAGTGTCAGACCTCTAATTGCATGAAGATTTGCTAGAAGGTTTTCCCTGTGTTTCACCGGCTGCTTTCAAAACACTGTAATGAGAGGGTGTCCACTCACAGCAGTGACAGAAACAGCCTGGGGAATTCAAGCATTTCAGGACTTTTAAAGCTTCCTGCAGGACATAAGGAAGGCAGTGTCTTTCATGCTGGATTTATCAGACATCCTGGGTAACGTCATCACATTCAGTGAGTTTTAGACTATAGATCTTCATTGCTTTCACGTCACTGCTTGTTTTACAGGACTTTGTTATAGGTCTTTGAACAAATACGTACAACTTGGGAGGCCTTGGTAAATAAAGGGCTGTAACAAACTGACATTTTGGATCACAGTTACTGATAAAGAATGATAACGAACTCTCTTGTACAGTTAGCATGCACAAAAATGAAAACCAGCGCAAAGCCGACGGAATAGCAGCATTTAATGATTGTCATGACAACAAGCTATATGTTTGGCTCAAATGAAAAACCAGAAACTCTATATGGCTGTAGATTAAAAATCAAATTATATTTCTTGCAGCTACCTCTGCCAATGCCATTGGTCTATATAATACAGAATTTTTCAGACTAAGAATTGTTACAGATCCTCAGGTCATCTGTCGAAAGTTGAGGGTTACAGTGCACTTCAACTGAAGTGTTGAACAAAAGAGGTTCAACTGCTTCTCCAGAGGACAGATAAGAAGAATTGTCTGTTAGCATTGAATGAATTTTTGCTGACTCCATGCAGAATACTTGCAGTTCTGTTCCAGCCATGCCTATTTGCCAGGTGCAGGGTTAGTCCAGAACAGCATCTAGATCTCCTCTGGCAGCCAAGGGCACTCTCATGCTGGACAGAAACCCAAAAGTCTGTTTTCAGTTCTGGGTAAGGACCAAGGCTGGAACCTTCAAAACCTGTTGAATATCTCAGGAAATTTCTACTTGCAACCTTGGATACAAACAAGCACGCTGTGATCTAATCCCACCTTCAATCCAAAACACGGATGGGATTTATCTTCAGAATCTGTACAGCCAAAGGAATCTTGTTAAGACAGGTGGCACTAAAAGATTTCAGGCCAGCTTATACTGAAATTGTGTATGATGATTTATGAGATTTTAATGCTATTGAATTTGAACTCTGATTCAACCTTGGACGTGAAGCAAAAGCTGATGTATATCTGAATGCTGACAGCTCTTCTACAATCTATCTACTCCCTGCACTGTCCCAGCTATTCCCTAACCCAATTTAGCCAGCAGTGATCAACAGCAGACCCAGGCAATTGAGTTGTTTTCCTCCAAATCTGACAAACTTTACTCTGACTCAAGCTGATCGTCGTTCCAAAATAGGGAAAGGGAAAGCAGCCAAGTCAAGGAAAGGAGGAGGAGGAGGAAAGGGAGGAGCTGGCAGTTTCTTTGCTTTTGGAAATAATAGCAAAAGGAAGCTCGCATGTCAGCAAATCCAAACAGAACGAGTATCCCATTTTTAATCTTCCCCATGAAATTCAACTGTTGCACAAGTCTTGGGATAACAGTGAAGCAGAAAGAATGGGCACGACATTAATTTGGCATGCATATGTAAACATTGAATAACTACATTTTATATATATGTAGCATGCACAGCCACCACCCATGAAGAGGATGATAAGAAATCCTTGTGGTGGGCATAGCGAAAGATCTAAAGGCGAAAATTTGACCATAAAAACACCCCAGTCCATGTTTGTTTAATAGGGGAGGGACATTGCAGTGCTTATGTGATGATTTGCTTTTTCCTCACTCCCTTTGAGCACATTACAAGAGTAAATCCTCCCGCCCTCAGAGGCATTTGTATAAGAAAATGGCAGTGCCCAGCTTTGCAGTCAGTCAGCATTAAAAGCTGGGACTGCTGTGAGCTGGCTGGCTGACTGGGTGTAATCTGGTAGCTATTAGCAAGAGAAATGAACCAGAAAATATCCATAATAAGCACATGATCAAAAATGAAGTATTGAAAGGAGAATCCATCCCAAAGGGAAGGCAGCCACGAAACTGTCTGCTCCTCAAAATCCCTGCAGGAGGCACAGTGATTTCCTTCTGGAGTTTTATTTCCTTCTGGAGTTTTCTAGCATTAAGGACGGTGGTAGGAACACAGCACAAAGGTTTGTAGTTTGGCTCTTTTCTTTCACACCTGCCACTCAGTCCCCTCCTTGTGCCTATGTGGAAGCCAGCAAGTCCCCTTCCACAACCCTTTACAGATCTGCAATGTTTTTCTTGTCCGAGTGCCAAAGCATGTCTCTGTTCAGCATTTGCTTTCTATGGAGACCGATTCTTCCAGGGCTGGAGCGCCCTCAGGGATGCTCTACTGCACAACAGGTAGCGTGGAGGGTGCCTCTGGTTCCCTTTCTGCCTGGGGGACCACATGAAGGGTTAGCAGCTCAGCCGAGGCATGCTTGCAGAGCATTTTGGGACAGTGTCCTCCAGAAGGATGGGTGGTAAAAAGCTATAAAACTATACAAAGGAAGAGAAAATTAAGAAAGGACTGTCAGGAAGGAAATATCTGAGTGGAGCAAGCACCATGTCAAGAAGGCCAGTGACAAGCTGAAGGAGCAAAGCGATGTTTCAGATGCTAGAACTGTCAGTGGAAGGACAGTCCGTGATAACAAGCTCAAGAAGGATCTCAGAAGAGCACCCAAAGTGAAAATTCCTATTTCTCAGGTGTAAATATAAACTAATCCCACTCAAACATGGCTCATGCCAGCTATTCAGCAGGAGCCCCGCCCTGACGTGCAAAGCTGCTCTCAGTGCCAGGTTCAAGGGCAGGACCCTGACGTCCCCTTGGCCACGAGGGCCACCGGCAGCAGGAGGCCGGCTCGGGGCGCACAGCACCCTCCCTGCACGGCCCCACAAAAGGGACCACTCGCTGCGGTTGTTGCTATAACAACCATAAGAAAGGCCCATAAATAGAACATCTTCTGCCGGCAGGAGATCATATCGGCAGAGATTTCGCCCCAGCTTCTTACAGTGCGCCTGCTCCTTAAATATACAGATACGCATACATGTGTATGCCTATATATAACGCATGCATGCATATAAATGAATACGCATATGCATGATGTACAGAATGTGTGTAAATAATACCTATGCATCCATACAAGGACTACAGTCAGCGGCACATACAAGTGCGTGGCTTCAGCCAAGCTGTGAGGGCGGCCACTTGGAGCTTTGTGGCAACCAAGGGAAGAGCTCAGGTCCTTCGCTCCTCCTCTGTCCCAAGGAAGACATTTTTGGTGGTGATGTGGCCTTGGAGCCCTGCATAAATCTTTTCTACTCTGTCTAGAGAAAATACACCAAGAATTCTTGCTCCCCCTCCTCTGAGCATCAGAACGGACAGAGCGGAAGGGCTGTCCTACTTCTTTGGAAAGAACAGAAAAATAATTCAAATCACTCAGGTGAGAAAGTTCCCCAAGCAAGAAAGCAGCAGGAGACTCCGTGGTACGGGCAGCTCCCTGGCACAGACACAATGGTTCTTGCTCAGATTTCTGGATGATGCAAGGAACCCTTACCACATCCTTTCATTGAATATCAGCATCTTAAACCTTCTCTGCCAACTGGGGGGTTTAGACAAAGAGACATTTATTACAGCAGTCACATTAAAAATAAAAGTAAACTTTTACACTTCAGTTGTCACAGCAGCAAGGCACATTTAAACTGCACTCCCCCAGCAATCATAACAGCTGCATCCAGCCATCGCCGTCAGGGCGCCCTGAGAGGAAGTGAATGCCATGCTTCAAGCCCCTTCCAACATAAATGTCAGTCGTTGTTTTCAAATACTAGACATTGCCAGCGATAATAATACCTCTGCATTCCACCGTCCATAACTCCCACTAGCGCTCCCCGCAGCCCCATCCCTTGTGCCATGCACGCTCCAGAGGCAGTGAAATCACCCACACTGTCCTCAGGCCCTTTATGTGCAACAGACCCCACTGCCTGCCCTCTGTCCAACTCCGCTGGAGTTCCCCAACAAGAACATCTCTGCAGAGACCTCCACATCCTTCTGAGTAGTGTAAGAAAATGGTGTGTTCAGTTTTAGAGACAGGGAACGCAGACAGGGTAATTCGTCTGAGGCACGTAATACATCTGTGGTTTATTATGGAGGCAACCCTCTCCATAATACGGATGGGGAAACTGAGGCACAGGCACATGGCATATCTGAACTAAGGTCACCCAGTGACAAATCATGAATAAGTCCCAGGCCTACTGACTGCAACACAATGTTTTACATACAAGATCATATTGTTTACCAGCAAAACCCATATCCTAGTAGAGATCATCATAATCCCAGCTAAGATTAATAACTCTCCCTTCAGAGTCCTCAGGTCTCATCTGCACCGGACAACACACTGAGATAAAGGAAGATAAAGATAAAGCTTCCCAAGTATCTGATCACATCCCTATTATTCACTCCTGCAGCTGTTTTAATCCCACTGATTTTGGACTAAACTTCAAAATAAATAACATGGTGCTTTTTCCACCACCATTAAATGTAATTAATGGATCCAGCTAGTCAAAGATAAAATCCCCTAGCAGAAAGTCCACAGCAATGTGAATTTTTGCTCAATTTTTCAAAGCATTTTGTTTACTTGGCATCTTTGACTTTGTTTTTCATTCATCGTAATCTTTTCATCTATATTGATTTCATTTCAAACTGCTCTTAATCTCAGCTAATAAATGTAGCTGTTACACCATTTCATATTCCAGTTGTCTGAGAAGTTGACACAAACAGGTTTTTAATATCTCATTTCCCATTTAAATATTTTTCAAATTATGTTTTCAGCACAGAGTCATCTTGTTTACTTTATCCTGAGTCTCAATAAACGTGTATCATGACAAACACCTGTGACTACAGGGCAGCAGATATTCAAGTTCAACCTGCAAAAGAGCTGATTCCCAGACTTTGTGCATCTGTTTTTGAACCTGTAAGGCATCCAAATGAGGGCACAATATTGGCATATGATGAGGTACTGTGTCCAGTTCCTCTGGATGCATACAAATGACTTATTTTTTACCCACAGCCACACCGTTTGTGCATGCACTCCCATTAACTCTGCCTGTCAATTAAGCAATGCTTTACTGACAAATTGCATGAAAAATCAGAATTCATGTATGTAAGGAATGAAGACTAATGGACATGAAAAATCGAAACCCTCATCATTCAAGCAATTGCAAGTTGCAGAGGTTTCTGATAAACCTCTGCCTCACCTGTAAAGCCAACTGAAGTCAATGGAGTTGAAAGGATGTAAAGCAACAGCAAAATCTTCTTTCTATATACTCAGAGATTTTCGTCCCAAAGGTTGCAGAAGAGCTTTTCCAAGATACATAACGTGAAATAATTCAATTCATCTCTGAAATGAGACCATCTCGAAGGTGAAATGTGATAAACTTTTATAAAAGACACTTGGAATGTATGGGCAGAACATGCTGTACATTAGCATTGCAATCAAACGTATTGCTCAGACAAGGATTAATATCACAGTTCTGCCAAAAGACGCGTGCATTGCCATGAGACCCTGTGTGTTTAGAACCTCAGCTTTCAACCAGAACCAAACCAGCTCCTTGTTGCATGATTCAGCGTTGACTTGTGTGCAACCTATGCTTCTCTGTGTGGTGGGGCTGCAGAATCCTGCCCTGATCCTTCTTTACTCCTAATCAATAGCTTTTCATCATTAGGGGGTAGGCAAAGGGCAAAACTGAGGTGGCAACTGACTCCTGGGGGAAAGACTGGTAAAAGAGCAGAAAGAAGCACCATCTCATTTCATACGAGAACTTTTTTTTTTGATGGAAATTCTGATTCTTGCAAAAAGAATTTGTTATTTGAGGGCTGAAGTGATTCCACGACATTTCAGGGGGCACAAGTAGCAAAATTACAGGCTACTTGCTGGTGACCATTTTAACTAAACAAATCTTCTGCTGATCCTCTAGCGAAAAATAAGCAGCCTTAAGAGGCCTCCTTTGTATGGGACAAACTTGCCCTCTGCAGTAAATGTGCCGCAACAAATTCCTTTGTAACCGACCTCAGCAGTGCCTGTCCCATGTGGGAAATGAATTTGTGTTATACTCCAGCAATCGATTCTTTACCAGGGATTCTTCCTTCATGCACCTTTGGGCTCACTTGGGAAGCTTAGCTCTCATTCCATATCCATCAGTAGAGATGAAAGGAAAACTGCAAAGCAGGTACTTAAGGACTTTGTATTATATATATCAAATAAGTGTGTTAAAGAAAATCTTTATCAACAAAAGTCCTTTTAGAGAAATAAATATCATTGTCAAAATTTGCTATAAAAGTGGGATAAATTTTCCCTGAGTAACAACAAATAGAAAACAGTGCGGGTAACCACTATTGGACCACAGGCAGCTCACAAACTACAAGGCACAGCTTGGAACGAATCAAAAGCTTCCACAGATCAATATTAGTAGCGAGTAAAAGCCATGTCAGGTTTTGATTTTGCAAAACTATTACTAAATCAGACCAAAAATTCTTTTCATCTAAGACCAAAGTTCAAATAAATATTCTAACATTGATTTGACTCTAAATATCTGACTTGGAACAAAACTCCAACAGAAGAGAGATAAGCACACGATGCCATGGAAATGAAGGAAATTCTTTAATGAAAAAAATTAACTCTTACCAAAATGAAAACAACAAAAACACAAACAATTGCTCTTTGAGACCAAATTAACACAACAATTTAAAGTCTTGTTATATCAAGTAATTTTAGGGCACGTGGCTTCAGCTGCCTCCTACTCTGACCCTAGACTTTAAACCCACCCACATGCCATTTGCCCGTGGTCTTCACATCAGCCTTCCAGGCCTGCTTTGATAAGGAATTGCCCTGGCATCTCAGCAGGGCCAAGCATCAGCTTGGGTGAATGCTACTGCATCCCATGCACGTTTTGTACATACAAAATACCCAGTGGAAGTGCCACTTGCCCAGGCTAACATTTGACCGAAATGTTGAATATAGACACATGCTGAAATGGATATATATGGAGGTGTGAGCGATGCACTTACACAGAGACTGTGCAAGGATAACCAGGCTCCAACCCTCACAGCCATCCCCAGCATAGCTATCACAAACCTGCATGCAAGACGTGTACTATGTGGTAAGTGGCTCTTTGTACATGGCCTGCTGTGACTCACATTTTATATTCCTTTCTAAATCATCTCTAATGATTTCATCTCTAATGATTTTCTTTGAAGACATTTTTCCCCTAAAAAAAAAATCATTTTTAATGTAAAATAGCATTCTGCAGCCAAAATGTGTTTCTGCAAGAACTGATCCATACTTTGTCTAAGAGAAAGAATAAGATCAAAAAGGAAACACTTATTTCTGTAACACAAATCTATACCAGCAAAAGTCAGCTGTAATTTAATTAGCAGCTATTGAAGATTAGAAGATTTGTGATTCCTTCACTAGAGAGAGATTTTTAGGACCAATTAACACAAAACCAGATGTGAAGCCTTGAAGTTCAGAGAGAACGAAGGTGGGAAGCAGACATGAAAAGACAGATGCAGGAACTGGAAACAAATAAGTTTTCTAATTTTTAATTACAATTCTCCTTGGTTGGGGCAAGACACGTTGCTGCTGTAAGCAGGTAAGTGCCTAAAGTTGGGCCATAGTTTGCTCAGCTGCTGAACATAACTCCTTCTCTCAGTGTTCCTCTATTTACAGCAAAGTTGCTTACTCATTAAAAAACAAAACAAAACCACACACACACACTGGTAGCAGAATTGCCTTTTACTGGGTCATGAACTTTTATTTGTTGCATCTAATCAACACAGAGAAAGAAAATGGTTCTGTCTTGACTGGAATAGCATGGGAAGTAATATATCAGCAAAGCACAGAAGCCAAAGGCAGTCCACTTACTGCTGCTGCATCTGATTGTTTGCTTTATGGTTTAATAGTGTAAATGGAAAGAGAGCTTAAATGTTAGCATATCTGACAAGATGGTAAATTCAAAACAATAAGGAAGGAAATAAAATGATTCATGTGGAATTTAGAAATATCTCAAAATATGCCAGCCACCAGATGTCACGAAGCCTGCAAGCGATGATGCACTGAAGCGAGAGAAGGGCAAGGCTCCGGCAATAGCACCCAAATGCAGAGCGCGGCAGGAAAATTTTCCTATAAACCTCCATAAATCTCAGAGTCTTGGAACAAACGGCATAAAACACACTTAAGACAAAACAAACAGATTTTCTCTGCAGTCATCTACCTCAAAGTGGAAATAATATGTTCAAAAGCAGCATCCAGAGCACCAGAGAAAATACAGGCCACCTGTACACTAAAAGGAGCATTTAAAGATATATAGGGCCAATCTGATCTTCCATAAGCACAGACAAGGTCAAATGCTTACCATCACTCACAAATTTTCACAGACAGTTACTTAAACTGCTAGCAACACAAATTCCCAAGCATTTATTTTTATTCACACACATATAGAGAGAAAGATGGTCATCTGTAAGCTCACTGTAGCCTTCATGCAACATTTGAATACCTATGTTAAAGCCACAATTTAGTCTAACTAGAAAGGAATCTTTCTGCTGGCCTTGCCAGATCCATTATCAGATACTTATGGAATCACACAAAATATGTACAAACCAATTTCCATCACGTTCTGATGCTAATAGCAAGAGTCTAAAGAAATGATACTCAGTAAAGAACTTGACAAAGCCTGATTCTTAATATTAGTTCCACAAAAAGCATTTGAAATCTTAAACTGAAGTAAAGGTTAAATCTTACCCTATACCATAATAGTTCTGTTTCACACTCTGTAAAAAGAATGTGCATTTCCCCAACCAAAATAGCACTGTAAATCAAGAATATCTACTGAGAAAAAGATGTCAATAGGTATGAAGTAGAAAGAAAAAGTGATTACTAACATTCTGCGATCCAAAGAAAAATTCATTCAGAGCAATAAATAACTTCACTTTTGTTAATATAAGCTCCTATTGCTGTTGTGTGACTACAGCAATCTCCAAGAGCTGCAACAATATGAAAAAAAATGAACGAATTTGCTCAAGGAAGTAGCAGTTTATAACCTCTGATAACGCTTCCTACACTTGATTGCTTTTATTTACTACTTTTCTATTTTAAAAATCAAATGCTGGACTATAGAGCTATCTGGTGCCTGTGCCAAAACCTTGTATACGGTATGTCAGATGTGAAAGGTCAGTATTTATACTGCTGTATTGCACAACCCATTAATCATCGGTCTCTGCTGTCGCCTAATCCCACCGCAGGATGCTGTTGTTGTACGAAGTGCTTGGAAATTAATAAAAGATGAACAGAGTAATTTGTTTTATCTATCTGAAAACTATATAGAGGCTTAATGTGTTTTGCACCGTGGTGCACCCAGACAAGGACACCTATCTTTGCTACTAATCTAAAACCCAACCTTACAGAATAAAGTACTCTGAGCAAATCAGAAGACACAGATCATTACGAGCTCCCTAGTTTAGGAGGAAGAGGGGTGTCCTGCACCTTCACTACGTTACCTGTATGTTCACAGGTCTGACCGGGGTCAGAGCCAAGGGCTGCGGCACACCCAGGTCAGCGCAGCAGGTATGCGAAATCCCAGAGTTCCTTTATAGCTCTGGCTCTTCACAGTGGCCCCGAAGGCGATTCAAGAGATTCAACCGGAGTACAAAGCCAGGAGGAAGAAACTGGAATTGCTTACTCCAGCAGCACCAAAATCTTAGATTCAATTAAGTGAATGTTTTCTCTAATGCATACAGACGTGAACCTAAGGTAAATACAGTGATCCTACAGGATTACCAAATTCTGAAACCTACAGGCAAGAGGGTTGGGATTTAAATTCACAACAATCAGGGCTGAAGCCTTAAACACTGCCCCACACACAGTGCATAAATGGCCCTTTAGTTACTAGTACTTGGGTAGTACAAGTGACATGGACAACGCCAGGTCATGCTTTCTGTGCTCTCATTAGCCAGGAGATGCGAGCCGCAGAAGGTGCAAGTGACCACAGCTAATTTAGTCAAAAGTAAGGCAGCAAAGCATGAAAACAAGCGTTTAACCTATGCAAGAAGGAGCTCGAGTGAAAAACTGTATTAAAGACTTTTGAACACTTAAGTGTTCTGCAGAGAAGAGCACCGCTCTGTTGGACTCCTTCAATTTACAGGGTTGGTTTGCAGTGACCCAGGAGCTCTGGGAAGCATTGCAACCAAAATAGGGTGCCTGGGCTGCAATGCCAAAATAGGGTGCTCGGAGTGCGATGCAGCAGGATGCTTGCTAACAGCAGAGCCTTTGGCTGGGGGTGCAGCAGAGTGACTTCAAAATGTTAGGGTAAAAGTTGTTATGATCACATTAATCAAATTAAACATCAACACTAAAAAGTTAATAAAAGAAAGAGTAAGACTGATTTTCCACCTTTTTGACCTTGAGTTGTTAATGAAGCACAAATGCCCTTAGCAGGAAATGTGCCTGCTTGGTGGAAGCCTGAGAGTCTACAGTTGCACCTCCGTAACTGCTGTATAGGTCCTGTTTATTTTATTCTGACTGAGGATGCAGCAAGGGAAATATAGAGCTTTGAATCCGAAGCAGCTTGTGACATATAGAAAGGAAACAGAAGTGATTTTTCAGTCAGATCACCCACTACGTCCAAAATAACAATCCACCCTATCCACTCTGACAAAATAACACATAATAGAACTAAAACTGGGCTGAAAAAAATAGTCTGTTAAGCTTCCCATTCCTCTGAGGGCTGACATCTATTTTTAACATGGAGAACTGAAGTTACATACGCCCCATCGAAGCTGCCTCGCTGCAGCCAATTGAGAGAAGCAGCCTGCAAAGCATTAATAATTCATCTGATTTAGTTTAGCTGGCATATTTCAGCAACCAAACTGCACCAAATTCTCCTCCATGGAAAGAGAGAGAATATTTCAGAACAAGCTCTCCTCTCTCACAGTGTGTTTTTTCTTCTTTCTTTCTTTCCCATTTTCCCATGTACTTATTGGTGATGAAAAGCCTTCACAGGCAGTCATGGAGTTAAAAAAAAAAAAGGTCTCCACATAGCACTGGAGTGGGAAAAGCAGAGACACTAGTAAGAAAAGATTTCCATGTCAACAACAAACCTCCAATCCAATCTATTTCTGGTGAAAGGCAGATTATTCTGTGCTCTTTGATAGTCATTTCGAGAAGTTATCCCTGGCGCGGCAAGAATAACAAAGACCTTTGTCTGCCAGCTGTACCTTTACACTACATCTAAGACCAGGCTCTTTTCCCATTCAGTCTTAAAGCCAAACAAAACTGTGGACATAACTTGCATGCAAAACATCCCACTTTTTTTTTTGTTGTTCTGATATGAGCCACGTACAGCTTCAAAAGGAAAGCCTCTGTTGCTTTGCTACACCAGCGCTTTACCAACTCTTCAGCATACTCAGTCCTGCATTTATGTCCATTCATTTCACTTTTAAAATGGTTTCTAGAAAATGGGAGTGAATTAAAACAGTGGCTGTCTCTAGGTTTATTCACTGTATTGATTGCTTTGGAGATGAGTGGGAGTAATTATTCTGAAAAGGTTCACTCTTAAGAGTGAACATGGAGGGTGCTAAATGTATTCAAAGTGGTGAATAACATACAGCTGAAAGTGAGAAAAAGATGCAATTATGAATGAATGAAGAGGAAAGCACACAAAGGACAGGGGTCTGAAACAGTAATTTCTGGTGACCAGTACAGCATAAAGGGGAAGCTGAGAATGTCCTAAATAGCGACTTCACACTTCTGACCAAGCTGATGTGTTTGAGAAGGGCCAGCTTTATTTCTAGACATCCCCACCACAGCCTCCTATGGAGTAGGGGCCGGT
Source organism: Anser anser (assembly GCF_964211835.1). NCBI lineage: Eukaryota > Metazoa > Chordata > Aves > Anseriformes > Anatidae > Anser > Anser anser. Next base: position 8,260,507 of record NC_139737.1, read on the forward strand.
GTCTTCAAGGATCATGTGGATGGGAAGGAAGCAGGATTTACTGCCTGATAGGGTTTGTCCCAGGTTAGGAGCAGTATTTAGCAGTATCAGGTTTCACAACTTTTTACAACTAACAAGAGTCCTGTGAGATTTACTATTACTTTTAATACTACTGGTAAAAGTGTTTGTCAAAAACTGAGAAAAATGGTTTATAATCCAAGGATATTAATCATCCAAGCACCTGTGGACAGAAAGTTCTGCAAAAGAAAGGACACGAAATCTGACAATACGCCTCCAAGAGAAAGTGCATGGTCTGAGACAGGCTGGGATTTCATTGGGAAGAGCTGCGTGCACCTCACAAATAAATGGGTTAGGGCTTTGTGTGTGCTTTTTGCTCGGTGCTTTCTTAGCTCTGAGCGTTTTGTAATTGTGCTTTTAATAAATGTATAGCTTGCTTAGCACTTGAAAAAAATTAGGCCCCTCTGGCATGAATTTGTTTGCAATTTTTCATTTGCATGAAACACAAACCCTAGGTACTTTGTATTCATAAAAATCTAACACCTTTACCATGTTGAACTTTGTCCTCACATGGAGCAGGTCATTTAGTCATTACTGAATCATCTTCAGTAATTAAGTCTCTTCTATATAGCAGTTATTCATCTGAGTAGGTCTTAAAATATTACAGAAAGAGCATTAGAGACCACTTTTAGAAAAGCCACTTACTAAAGTAAAAAATAACAGAAGACCATTTGTCCTTCCCAGTTTGTTTTTCTGGCCTCAGTCACACACAGCCCTCAGGTATTACTGGATTAAACATGGATTGGAACGGAAATATTTACTCACCCACGTAGAGTAGGAGCCTTTTCTTTTTCAGAAGCTTCAACATTTTACCAGAGTGCTCATTTCCTTACATATTGCAACTGTTTGTGCCATGTTAACCAAAAGTGAATAGCTGTATCTGTCATACCCAGATTTACTATCACATGAATATTTTGCAAACAAATCTTAGAGGGGTGGGATTTTTATTGTTGTTCAAATGCATTTATCAAATTGCCTAGGTTAGCCCATTGTGAGGCATTCTGTGCCTTGGAGCACAAACAAAATGAAAAGTTATATACAAGAAAAAGAAGGACCAATCTAATATACTACAGAGGTCCTGTAAGCATTCCAGCACCAGATTTCCCCGTGGAAGCGTGGCATAGGTCAGTGCCCCCAGGGCACCCACCAGCTGACCGCTGCGCTGGCGATGGAGTCGGCCTTCAGCAAAGAGCAGAACGTACTAGAGCAGGAAGCACAGAAGCACAGTTTTCACTTGGAATTGCAGTAGATTTTCCTTCACAGAGTTCCCTTTTGCACACAATCCGGTGCTGCATTACAGACACTGCAGTGAAAAGCAGACAAAGCCTGGGCAGCAGCAACACCGTATTCCCAGGAGGCCTCAGTCCTCGAGAAGAACGTAGTGAAGGTCATCGCAGGACTGCAGCTCCCGACCACGCTGCTCTCAGGGGAAGCAGCGACAAGTGCTGTGGATGTGCTCAGGGGTCAGGCACAAGCCTGGAATCACAAGTTCTGGAGGCAGCGTCCCCACGGGAGCCATGCTCAGGTGCCTTGACCTATACATACTGGTTCCCCGTCACTGGCAACCCACAACTCAGCATAATTCCTCTCATGGGGAGCAGTCTTTCAAGTATTACCATTCTGCTTGGCTGCTGTGATTACTGAATTAATGCAAAGGATTTATAAAATAGAGCTACCAGCTCTTGCTAACTTATTTAGTGAATAATCCTCCATCTTCTGGTAAACCAATAAAGAGAAGCAGCAAAACAGCGTAACGAAATGGCATGACCACGGGAAAAAAATCAGGGTAGCTTTCCTATGGATAGCTGAAAATGGTATTAATTTCCTACCTGGAACAGTGATGATGTATTTGGTTGAATAGAAAACCAATTTCTTTATCAAAAGTTTGCATGCACAGTCCCTACAGAGCTCCTTTAGTAAGAACCTCAATAGGGCAAAGCAAAGAAAGATGAGATCTCTTCATTCTCTGCCACTTGTAGAGCAATGATTAATCCCCCTTTTCCTTCTCCTTTGCCTTTCCCAACTCTGCAGGAGGAACTCCTGGTTAGTCAGCCAGTTATCATAAAATTATTTAGCAAGAATCCCCAAGAACAGGGTTTGTGTCAAAGTATCATTAATTCCTGCATCCTTATTCCAGAAACGCTTTTCCCTTTAAGACAGCTGCTTAATTTAGCACGTACAACAACAGCTCGAAAACAGGACGCGGTGGCTGTTTTCAAAAACCTGACAGCCGCTCTCTAAAATATCACAAGGACCACGTACTTGCTGTGACCTTTTGGTGCTGGATTATGATGAGGAACAAGACTACACTTCAAAGGCCTATCAAAACCAGCACTACTGGGAGATGGTTGGCCTTCTTCAGCACTGCTCTCCGGAGAGGAAGCATAACTCAGTCATTAAGGTGCGCGTGCCTAGCAGTTCCCCAAACACACCTCATAGAAGGAGCTTGTCTCGTTTTTGTCACAATAAATTTCCAACAGGACAGGAAGTCCTTGCAATGGGAGCAGGCACTGCATCAGGAGAAGGTCATTTTCATTGAACGACTGACACACTGGGTCTGATACCTCATATTTTTGCATCTTGTATCAGGCTGTACAACTGCATAATGCCACCTCTGCTGCATGGGTTTCTTCTGCCATGTAGCAGGAAATCACCTTATTAGGTGGAAGCAGCACAGAATTGCATCCACATCCAGATTTAAGAACTTATACATCCTTATCTAAATTTAAAGAATTTATCGCTTCACATAGGAAGATTTAATTTTTAATAAAAGGTTAAAATACTTCAATATTTGGGGTAAGAAACACATGCTTTGATTCAGGAATTCTGTGCTCCCATTTACTTTGGTACATTGAACTTCCTGAGCGGACCATTTACTCCGCTATGGATCCTCCTCTTCGAGGGTAGATGCTGGACTGCAACACTTCAGAGGCCCATCAGTATGATCCCAGAAGAACGTCCTTTCCATAGGGAGCAATACGTAAAGTCAACTGAAGCATCAAATGGGCAAATGCAGCAACATATACAAAAAAAACTGGTTCAACTCAGAGCCAAAATATTTTTCATTTCCTACCAAAAAAATCAACATGACCTAGAGAAAGCTTACGTGGGAAAAATTACCTAGGAAGTCTAACATTTTTCAAAAAACAATTAGCATTCAATTTTAACAGTCCTTGTACTTTATCCCATCTGCAGCCCTGCATGACTTCAACCAGATTTTGAAAAATATAAGCATCATCTTGTTCTTTAGTTGTAGCAACTTATTCACAATGTTAAAAACTAGTACGTTCTCAAATTCCTTTTCACCTTTTGCCACCAGCAGTGATTCATCCCTACTTTTTACTTCCCCTTCCCTGAGGACTCATTTAATTGTCCATGCAGGATGAATTCATGGCTATTGGATCAAGTACCCCAAGTCTAACAAAAAAAAGGAGGCTCGTCCTAGACATAGCTGTAGGAACTGGATATCGCATGCAAAAGAATATGCAAGTTTTAGTTCTCTTTGTTATCCAAAATATTCCAGACAGCCCAGGGACCAGTCCTTTATTGCAGGCATTCACTGTCATATTCATGCTTCCTTCAGCATACCTTTCACTAAAAAAGATATTTTTTGCTGATTTAGTCTCTTTTTCAATGCCCTTTGCTTGTGGGTACACACCTGCAAAGGGCATCAGGGACACACAAACTGCACCTGGCATTGACCTCCGGCGGTTTTAGTGCTGTAAAAGCAACACGCCCATAAGGCATGAACAGCTTTTTCAAACAAACAAACAAACAAACAAAAAAAAAAACCCGCAGATATTTAGCCAGCTTTTATGTCCATTTCGTCAAGGATTCTAGTTTAAGACATCATTATGTAACCAGAGCAGAAATTTCCTGTATGCCAAGGAGAACGTTGGAAAAGTTCTCCTCCCCGCCCCGAAAGCTTGCTGTAGGTCAGATTGCCCTCTGGAACAAGAGATTCACAACAAGACAGTTTTCCTGCAAAGAGACAGCCAGTTCTCATCACATTTCATCTGGTTAGGACCGGAAAGCCAAATAAAGAAGAGCAAATCGCCAGCTGACCCAAACAATCCTGCAGGTATGTAACGCGCCGTGTTTGCTGCCTGTGCTCACTTGTTTGTCCCCTGCCCTCGTGGCTCTCGCAGCAAACACAAACGGGCACAAACGCTTCCCGCTGGTGCCAGAGGACAGCCTTATCCCTGAGCAGGAGGCATTTATCGGGAAAAGAAATTCAGTTAACACTGGGGGACTTATTTTGCTTTTGTGCTCATAATTCAGGCTTCTTGATTTTGCTTGTTTCTGCAATTCCAGATATATAGAGGCCTGTATTAAAAAGTTGCCTGGCACAAAGCCTGCATCATTTGCCTACTCCTCAATGCCAAATGCTCCTGGTTTTAGCATCCTCTTCCAGGATTCTCAGAGCACGCAGCCATCTGCAGAGCTCCCCTCCACCCCCAATTTTCAATTATTTCGCCGCCTAAGTAGCAGTTACTCTACCACTGAGCTGCAATTCCCATGAGACTCTGCAGCTCTCCTTCAATCTGACTGTATTTCTAGCTGAGCATCTTTCCTGTTTTGTGAAATTATTCTGATCAGCCGAACATCACCGGTGTCGTGTAACTTTGCAATTCCTGGACAAAGCTGTTTAGAGTCCTGCAGCTTACATCCTTCAAGTCTTATGAATAAATTATAGCTCCCTGCACCAAAATATTCCATTGAACTGACAAAAAAGCTCCCCACCCAAAAGCTTTGGTTTTTAACAGCTCTTTTCAAGACAGCAGAATTTCTAAACAGACTTCCAGAGGTCTGAAATCTGCACTAACAGTGAAGAGAGTCCCAGACCAGGCAGACTGCATATGTCTTTCTAAACACTGTCACTCCGATTTAGCAGCATCGGAGAAGTCTAAATTATTCTTCACACATTTCCCAGATGAAATAAGGGAAATGGGTAATCCGTACGCATTTACAGGATATTGCTTGCTGGCAGGTGGGGCTTTCAACCCACTCAGGAGGCCAGGGCAGCTCCTATTCACTGCCCCAAATCCCCACTGCCCAGCAGTAATGTGGGTTGTGCCCAGGGCGCCCTGATCCTTGATCTCCCCTCTACCTTGCCCTCCCGTTTTAGGGTCTCCACTCTCCTTGCACAAGAACTTACGGAAAAGTAAAATCAATTTCTTTATTAAGATAAGCAAAAAATAATATTTGAGGAGGAAGATTTGCCATTTTTGTTATCTTCATTTTCTGGTCCTGCATTTTCTAAAGAACTGTGCTCACATGGGCAGATTTCTTGTAGCAATTTTTAATCACTTTAAGAAGAAAAAAATCTCTCCAGCTTCTGCTGTACCTTGATTGTTGCTACCACAGACACTCATTTATGATTCTGCCAGCTCTGTATGCAGACGTGGCAGAACATCATTCAGAAAAAGGCCACGCTTACGAACATCAAGCCAACCTAAACGCTGCCACTGAAAGCAACAGTCCCAGCCCGCCCCAGCCGCCCACTCCCACCGCAGCTCGGTGCCAGCACAGGCATTCGTACAGCTGCTTAAGGAGTAAGTGCATCTGAGGAGCAACCTGGCAGAACTAAATGAATTATTGTTCAGCTGGCTGTCTCCTGGCCCAGGCCGGCAGCGCCGCTGAGCTCAGGGCACACAGGGAGGAAGGGCAGCAAGCAGCACCGAGCCCCCCGGGTGTGCTGCCGTGGGCGCTGTGCAGACCCACTGCTAGCAGACACCAGTGGGAGAGGTCAGGAGCTGCGTAACCGTGTGTTTCAGCTTGTCAGGAGGGGAAAAGGCAGTTTGCTGCCACTCAAAGTCAGAAAGGAATTTTAAAATGTGAAGGACTCCGATTACAGCAGCTGGGTCTTGGCTAGGACACAGCCGTGCTGAGAAGTCAGAGCATTGCTTCAATGCCTTCCAGGACGTAGAAACCAGAGCCCACAGCTAGGCACAGCTCTTGACTGAAGGGCAATGTCAAAGCCATCACTTCCCACAGTTCTGACTTAGTGCACAGAGTAAACAGTGCAGAAACGTACAGAAACGTACTCCACTTGTGCGAGCCGGCTGGTTGCCAATACCAGTGGCTTGATTTTTTCAGGAACTAACACATTTCCACTGCAGCGCTGGCATGATATTTCTTTGATCAACAAGCTCTGCTGTAACTGCCCCTTTTCACTCACTTTCTCATGACAGGACACAACACAAAGCAGCTCCACACAATAAAGTTACCAGAAGAGCCCCCGCCCCAAAGCCCGTTCTGCCTCTGAAGCCTCGCACCCAGAGCACACCAGGCCTGTCACCGAGCACAATGTCCTGGATTTATTCCTTTTTAATCGAGACAACTCTGGTGGTCATTTTTATAGTCAGGCCATTTTTATGGTCTCCCCTTCAAGTCATTTGAGCAGCTGTTATACTTCTCTGGTTGCCTTTGTTCTATTTTTCATTTATACAGGTTTGTAGCTGGTGTTTGCTTTGGATTATTTTTTTAAATTTATTGAGCTTGCTTAGACTCCCATATTCATGTGACATCATCACAAGGATCGCAGAGAGGACTGCAGCTGTGAACATGATCAAATCCACCACTGAGCCTTAATAGCGGTCATAATGCTGCGGCACGGAAAATGCCAGTGCCTGTTAGCGGCAGCCCTAACTCTGACCCTCCTCGCACCGCACACCTCATTATCGAGATCAGAGCCAGCAGCCTTGAACTCCCTCCAAGTTCAAAGAGATGAGCCCATTCGGATAACCCCTATCACTGTACCAGTGAAGATGGGCTCATGTTCAATTAGTAAGGGGAAAATCAGGTCTTTTGGCATGGGTGCTGTTTTGAACTGCCAAAGTGAACTTGAAAGCATGCTAGCTTAAAGTTACCAATTCAGATAAAAACAAACCAGTCCTTTGTCCATCCTGCATACCCCCCTTAAACTAAAAGTGTTTGAGATCATAAATCCTGCTGTAATCACTTCTGTTGGTTTAACTCAACTGTAGCTACTGAAGTTTGTGCTGGTCGCTGAGTTTGATATTTCCCCATGCAGTTCAGTCGTTCTTCCACGCAAGCTCCTCTGGCTGCAGCATGCGAGCTGCTTGCCAAAGATGCCAATAAACAAAACAGCAGCAACAAGCCCTGAGCATATAGCGAGGCTGTTTATACAGACAACGTGACAGGAACATATATCTGAGACTGCTTAGCTGCTGTGACATTTGCCTAGCCTGTATTTTAAATGCACTTCTGTAAAGTTAGTGTTAATCCTATTTATATAAAGTGATTCTATATAAAGTGATTCTGTTCAGCTACTGAGCACTCTTCTCCTTTCCATGGACATACATGGAACCACAGAAAGTGATGAAACCTGTAATTCACCATGGTGACGTTCACTGGTGTTCTGACTGCTGAAGTAGAGGGCTGTTTGTATGGGGTTTTTGGTTTTTTAAACTTCATATTGTGCAATATATATATTTTAGTTGCCCGTTAAATGGGTGAAATGATGACTTGTTATGTACAATTTCATTTTTTTTCCTCTTTAAAATTTTTCAAATCAGCCTTTCTTATCTCTCTGCCTACACAAAAGCAAATACTTGAACAGCAAACACTGGAAGAATCCCTTCGAGGTCTGCAGAAACACAGGTATTTCCATGCTAAAATGTAAGATGCCATCAGAAGTGGGAACCAACACTAAATGCTGCTTTGAACGTGAAATGGAATACATCAAAACATGAATGAGAGCAGCTGAAGATATATTCTGTGCACAGACATCAATTTACAGCACGTTAACCTCCAGAGAAGTGGCTTCTGCTCCTGGAGAACTCAGCACGCTGCCCCTGCACCCTGACGTGCTGTAACTTCAGAAATGCAGGAGACTTAATTCTCTCTGAATTTCACAAAAGCCATCTTGCTTAGACTAAAAAGGCATTGCAACCATTTGAAGAAACAAGGCTTCCTTTGTATGTTTTTAAAGTTGTCTCTTGTACCTTTCACAAAGAACCTGTAACTGATGATCAAAACTTAAAAGGACAGTTCAAATACATTTGCCATGTGTATTAACTGGGCTTCAGTTCAATTGCAATGTGTCTCAGAGTACTAGATTTATTACTACGTAGGGTAACTCTTGGAGAGCAAAGTTTCTGCTACATTATCCACACTTACTCTCTTTGCTGTGGGGATTCTGATTATCTGCTGCACTACAAACGCTAGTGCAGACAGATAAGCACATTGTAATGTTTGTTTCCAGTTCAAATTCGTCTTTTTGTCTATTTGGCAAATGACCAATTTATAGAGAATGAGAAAAAGGGCGAAATTAAAACAGGCAAAAGCATTACACTTAAAATCAATTTCAATTTAGGTACAGCCCCTCTGCTGAGAAGCAGACATGTTCTTACAAAGCAGCCCACCAATCACAGAAATAAATAACGCTTAGAGACAAGGTTTTCCTGATGCCAGAATAATATGTCAAGTGCTGGAATTTAATTCCCATTTCCAATATGTTTGAAAACTGAGCTGATTTCCATTTCTGCAGGTAACCATTAGTTAGATGTGGTTCCATATTACCTTCACGAGCACATAGCCTTCTACTGACAAGAATGACCACAAAAAAATAAACACACTGCCTGGAAACTGCTTAGCTGCTGTTAAGCAGCCGTTTTGGCATTTTTTTGTAATCTCAGACTTGCATCATTATACCCAACATTGCATGCAGTATAAGATAGATGTGTTTTATTTAACCCGAAGTGTTATATAATGACCAGCAACTTTTCAAAGCCTAATTTTATATCTTAGCTTTCAGCAGAGTCCATTCCATGAAAGAAATTACTAAGCACACACCAGCATTTACACTATGGTGGTTTTTTTTTGTTTTTTTTTTTTTAAGCTGCGGGAACATTAAGTATTCCCACACCCTCTCTTATTGCCTCTCCTTTAATATAGTTTCTCTCTAACTCCGCTTACAGAAGAGAATGGAAGCACACTGATGGTTTGGGGAGTTGGGGGACTGAAGGATGCGTGCAGGGGGCTGCACAGAAACAGACTAAAAGCAGAACATGACAGAATAGTTTGCAGATACCTTTGTCTGATGAATCTTTTGTTCATTTGTGAGCCTTTCTGCCAATTGTTCCATTTTCGGTAAATTGACTATAAGGTAGTACTTACCCTGGTTTCTCTTCTGGCTTATTTACAAATGTTATTTGTTCCAGTGCTTTGTGCCTGGCCACTTTGAATACCTAAGATTACTACTATTGTTTCAGAAGAGAAGCTCTTCAGACAGAGAGAGGAAAGCAGACAGACACTGACGGCAAGAGTAATGAGTGATATAAATTCAGCCATCTCCAGATATTGTGACTTGCATTGCGGGAGAATAGTGTTCTTACTAAAAATACCCACTACTTAATAGTATAACAACAACAAAAAAAAACAAGTAGCCACATTCATATTAGCATTTCTGTCTGAACAGACATTCAGAAAGGCAAACAACTTCACATGTCTGTTAGTTTGGGGGTGCTTTGCTATCTCAACTAATTTAATATAGTCATCTAATAAAAAGATGATTTGCTTTAAGTACAATTATATTCTGTCCACAGACCTTAACAGAACAGGTTTAAGAGTTTAGCCCGTTGTCTGTGATGATAAATGCAGAAGTTTCTGCAACTTCATGGGGATGCAACTGAGTCAAGGCTGATCCCTTGGGAAGATTATGCCTGAAAACTTCTCACTGTAGAGTTTGCAATGCTTCCTTTACACTATGACATTATACAGTATGCTGTATAATTTATAATAGTGTCATAACTGCCCCCTCCATCATTACAAGTATTCATTCTCTACAATTCAGACCCCAAAACCTCACTATGAACATTTTTGTATCTTCGGTATCATTGGTTGTGTGTTAGTCTCACAGCTCTAGGGATAGTCTGATCCCAGCTCCTCTAATGCTCTTTGCTGAACCTATTTAACTTCTACCAGTAAAATGAAAATAGTTAAACTTGTCTGCTTTCAGAACGGATTTCTGAGAGAAGAATGGAAGCATATTATGACAATATATGAAAATACCACAAAACCAAAAGGCTCTTCAGGTACTTATAGACTTTTATGCCCTCTAGGAATTGGTAGGTAATAGTCATATGTCATAAATGTTAATAGAAGATGCCTACAGAGGCAAACATTAATATCTGAAGCAAAGAAATGAGTATTCATTATCACTTGCAATTAACATTTTAATTCATTAACCTAAAAAATGAAAAAACTAAACTGTATTTCCAAGTTTAAAAAGGTTTACTAAAGAGGATTGATTATCTGATGTTGTTAATGTTTTGAAAAAAACTCTTTTCAGAACAAAATGCAGAATTATTTCTTGCATGATGAAAATACATTTTTCCTTGGCCTAAATCCCCTTCCTTACAGAGACTTTTTCCTGGACACAGACTTGTACTTGCCTATTCCAAGTTTGGGGTCATTCATTAGACCATGATCATTGCAATGGAGCTGCTTAAGACAAATGTGGAAATTCAGATAAAAATTTAAGTTATCACCTGATTTGAATTCAATTCTCTACTCCCCTATTCCCATCTTTTTCATCTAGGTCATTCTGACAAACCATTTCATGCTAAGGCAGTACAAAAAAACCCTGAGCACAAATTCCTTCCCCTCACAGGCTGAAGCTTCATGAGGTTGTAACCAACGGGTAAGAGAACATCACAGTTTTGTGAAAGTTCTGTGACTGATTCCAATCTCAGGCTTGAAACAGCATCCACTTATGAAGTCCCTGTTCTGTTCCCTTTCTGTTGAGTCAAGATAAGTTATGTCTAGACAGTAACAACCAAATATCTGTCCAGGAGCTTGTTGCAGATCTCCAAAGACTCTTCCCAGCTCTTTGCAATGCTTCACTGCCCTGGCCGATGGATGGTATTCTCAAATCTCATCTAAATCCTCCTCACCTCAAATCAAACCAGGTAACTGTTGCCCTGCTCTCTCCTGAATTAAACCACTCGTGTTTACATTGCTGTTTGCTAGCGTACTGTACTTGAATCCAAATCCAGCTGGAAAATGAAAGAAACTAGAGTTTAAACTCTATCCCTTCCCACCTCTTTATTAATGTTTAGAGGAAAAAAATTATTGCTGGAAGGTACAAGCATTTTTTCATGAGTAACTCACCAGTTTAGCAAATGGCTGCAGTCCTAGCCAGTCCCAGCTGGAACTAATCTGAGCTTTGCCTGAGGTTCAGGAGGATCCTTTTACTATCTTGAAATTACTCCTGCCTGTCTGTAGATTGTGGCTCCAACACAGCAAACATACCTCCTGAGTCTTGCTTCTATAGTATCAAGCCCAATTTGTAAGTGTTAGCATTTAATAGTAATGTTCCTGCTTTTAAGCACAGGATACTGTGAGACCTTTTGCATGAAACAAAGGAAAGAGGTATCAGGAGTTAGTATGTAAGATGTTCAGATTTCACAACTATTGTAGAGAACAGCAGATAGTAAGAACAAAAAACAAACAAACAAAAAAAACAAACAAGAATTAAGTAATTTACTCATAGGATAAGAAGTACTGTAATGAATAAAGTTCAGAAAAAATCAGGCTGAAGTTGCTGTGCACTGCAGTTTGAAACTTGCAGTGAATAAAGGCAAGAAGTGTTCTGGAGACCAATGCAAAAGTTTTATTCAAGTTTCTGTTAAAATAGTTGGTGATATTTGGCAAATAAACCCACAGAGCTCTGAATATTAGAGAGACAGAAGTTATTTATGGCTGGCAAAAAGTGCAAAATACCAGACCATATTACTTTGCAACAGAGGCAGGCAATGCCAGATGTTTCATGGCAGTATATATTTTCAGCCCTTAATTAAAAGAAAGAAAAACAAGAACAAGAAGTCCCAAGTCAAAATTATTACAAAGCTTTGGAGGAAAAAACTAAATCAAGTCTCTTACGATTCTCTAGGGACTTAAATTAAGTGCCCAATAAAATGGGCGGTTAACCATATAAGCATAGATCTCTTCACCGCTTTAATTAAATGTGACTCATCTAAGTCACAATTTTCTTGGAAACTTCAGGTACATTCTTCTCAAGGGGGAAAAGCCCCAGAACATGGAATAGGATGAAAATTAGTTAACTAAAAAGTTGCACTCTGGGGGTAAAGTGTGCAGATAGATTCAATATATTAAAAGGAACAAAAACAGAATTTGCAAAATGATGTGTCATGCTTTGTGACACTTGATACACATTTTCTTCCCCCTTCCAACAGGAAAGTAATAGGAAGAAGCTGCAGAGCACAGTATTTCAAGGGAACGGCAAATTTATAATTATACAAATGAACATTGAAGAACGATCTTCAGAAAAGAATAATATATGCCTATTTCTCCATATCCAGTGGAAAAAGACTTTTTCCCTTTAAGATGTGCACAACCTCCTGGAACAGAGGGCAGAAAAAGAGCAGAGCTCTCAGGATCAGGAGATGCTCTGTACTGAGCCCACTCCTGCTTAAAAGGTGAGCAGAGACTGTCCCAGATCGTGTCATATGCCAAAAAGAGTGGTGCGGTCTGAGTCTGGAGAGCTGATCAAGCTGAAACACCCTATAGTTCATAGGAAACTGGGACATTTTGGAAAGTTTTAACTCTGGTTCTGAACAAAACCTGAAGTTTTAGAAATTTTCCACCAAAACATACTAAAGGACACATTTCGGGAAGAGCAAAACTCTGTTCCAAGAAGAAACACAGGCAGCAATACCTGCTGCAGACCAGCTGCACCGCCACAGCTCTGGAAAACTTCCTGGGCTACTCCCAAAGCGGTGAGCCCAGCTGGGGACCCTGGGTCCCATGGGGGCTCTGCGCACCCAGGGGCAGCCCCACAGCAGGACGGCAGCTGCCAGGGGCCCGGCTGCACCGCAGAAAGCTGCAACAACCTTTGTGTTAGAAAAGTCCAAAAGAGGCAACGGCCAAGCGTGAGCGCCTCCCAAGCTAGCTCGTGTGTGCGCACATCTGCTCCAGTTGGAATTAAGGCTGGAGACTGGTGAACCCGTGTGGGTGAAGTAAGAAGAGATTTAACTTGTCCCTTTAACTGAGTCCAACCCCAAATCCTGCCAAGGATTCAAAACACTTCCAGTTAAGTGTTTTTCCATGTGACACGGGACATGCGGTTCCAGGGCTGGCACAGAAACAAATGCAAGAAATGCTCTCAGCGGCCTGTCAGAGAAGCACAGCAAAGAGGGCTGGAAACTCTGAAGATGCTTTGCTTCATTTGCTGCTAGAGGAACCTGGAGAAGTTTCCAGATTTTTGTGACTTTTTCAAATGGCAATTTTGGAATCCTAATCAAAAAAAAGTCCCTCTAGATCCTCCTGCTTTGCTTTTCTATTTTGCAACAGAACAAGAGAAGTAAATTTGCCAGAAGCGTCTTTCACTCAAAATTGAAAAATGAACAAAACTGCATAGTTAAAGCACCACAGAGGTGAAGATACTTCACATCGGGTGAAAACAAGAAGTAATATCTAGTAAAAGAGCCTTTTATGAAGAGATTGTATGTCACTCTCCGCCTGTAAGATTTCTGATCATAGCTTTATTGCATTCTTTGATCCCCTAGCATAAGAAGAGGATATGTGAAAGATTATTACAGAGAAGCTGAACTAGATGAGATGACCGAACCATAATGCTACTCCTGCTCTTTCCATACCGTTGTATCCACTGATGACTTACTCTGCACAAGAATGAGATCATCTCATACTCCTGGATAAACATGCCATTATGGGTTGTTCTCAAGCCTGCAAATAAAGTGGGTTTTTAAGCCTGGGTGATAGGTCCAACTCTTCTCTTTTATCACTCCCTGTACAGATGTGAGGTATTCTTTCATGTGAGACAGCAGTAACTGCCCCAAACCTCCCCCGCTTCTGCAGCCAGGCCAGGCTTTGCCACATCCTCATTCCACTACTTTAACTTGAACTGTTGGCATGGCACCTAGCCTGCATAAATGAATTCCTGCTTCATTAAATGTTAATTCCTGTTTTTCCAGGAGTGTTGTGAATGATGCGTTATTGATGTTTACAAAGTGCTTAGGAACATTGGACTGGAGATGAAAGATGTGATATGTTACGATCTCTCCAGGCATATCTATAGCAGAAAGAAATTGGGCTGAACGGTGGATTTATTAACCTTGGAACTTTATTTGACTTTAATCATTGTTGTGACAAATGTGGGTTTTAAGTGGGAATTTAGAAGTGAATTTAAGTTTTAAATTACAGCTCAACTGTATTTTGTATGAACTATGCCTGCCACCTACCTCGGGTTGCCAACCGGAGAGAAGAACACTCCTTAGATGCTCTGCACTAGGACAGAAATGCAAACACTTCAAAGAAGTGAATGCAGTAAATATACAAATCTAAACATCTGAACACTGCTAGCTTGTCTTAGATTATTTGTTTTCAATCATCTACCTAAGTTCATTACATCTTTTTTCCCTGCCAGAACCTTTGCTTTGAACATACGGCGGACAGCAATATAAATAGCATCATGCAGCTCATGCTTGGTGGTCACTTTACCTCTGACTGAACCAGCGAGATTGTTCTTGCTGCAGGGTAGATCTGCACAGAACAGTCACTGAGCTCTTCGGATTTTGGGAGAAGTTCCATATCACTCCAGTGACATTAAACTACATTTGAACTTTAGAAAACCTAATTTTCTCTTTTAGATCAATATAGTCAATAAAGGTGTTAGGGGAAAAAACAATTACATTTGCTGTACTTCTGCATTTTATAATAACCCACAAGCAGACTTTGTTTACCAGCTAACAGAAACTCCATTCTCATGAATCAAAAGGAAATATTGGTGACCTACTAATCACAGACAGGGAAAATACTGACAATGGACAGAACCTTTATAGGAATTACAACCTGCAGTGATTTCCTCCAGTGACTTGAATCACTGCCTTCACCCTTAAGCTTCAAGAGGATTCAGATTTTTTTTTCTTGTCTTCTATATTTGACAAGAATTTTCTGGGTTATTAAAACAAAGGGTGCTGTCTACACTAGTGATCTGTGGATCAACTGGAAATTCTATTTAATGTATTATATTTTTCTACAAAACTAGCAATACTGTATTTATTAGAAGATAACTGTAAGCTCAGGGAAGAAACTATCTTAAATGTTTGTGCAGTATGTAGTAAAACAGCTTTGTTCCAAATATAAGAAGTGTTTAAGTAGGAGAAGGAAGGGGTGGTTTCTTAAATCAGAAATAATAACCTTGCCAGGAGATGCTCATGAAAGTGGAATCTTAATATTTACTTCGGCTTTCAGCAGCACTGGATTTGCACTGCAATTTATCACCTCTTCAAATATTGTACAATGTACCTAGATATAAAACATTAGCCACAAGAAGTTTACCAGAAAAATATTATATCAGAACAGTGCCTATTTTAAGCATACACCTGGCCTTGATTTATCTTCACATTCAGTCAAGGACAAGCTATACATTTCCATATTAAAACGAGTAAGATTTTTCTTTGTTGCTTCCCCTCATACAAAAGAGGTTCAAAAGAAGGAAAGAGTTACCACAGATCTCTGCTCGTACCCTAAACAAGCTCAGAAGCAAAAAGGTGTTGTCAGCACCTCCAAACCACTGTGTTAATATTGCAGATTCCTGCGTTAATGACATCTCCACATCCCTCTGATACTAATCCAGCCACTGGAGCACTGCTAGCTATAGAGGTCTCCAGCTGGTTTGCTGCAGTGTTCGGATCAGCCCGAACCACTGGCACTCTTCCCAAAGGAGAAAGGGTCCAGGCAAGGCAGATGATTCACATCAAATTCAGATAGCTGTCTGAGAAACCCTCTGTGAACTAAGATCAAAGGGAGATAGTTGGTGCATGTGTGCGCTAAACCACTACTTAGATGTAGTCTGCTGGCACCTTTTATCTAATATATTAACAGCAACTTGTTGAATGGCTTTAGTTTTCAGTTGTTCATAGTATCCAAGACTGTGTTCACTTATGTTCTATATTATTTACAATAGTTCTTATAGTTCTATATTTCTTACACACACCAATTTATTCTAGTAGGAAACTACACAGACCTTCCACTTGGTTTGACTTGGTACCATTAGCACCAAGTTTCGTCGGGGCTTGAGGGACCCCAGATATGAAATTCAACTCTGGAAAACAGTCTCACAACTCATAGTATACCATAAGCCTTTAGCAGTAAGCCTTTTCCCTGCTCACTTTGCATGTAGAATTATTTCTTTTTCTTTTTAATTTTTAGCTCCAAAAACTTGAATCTACCTGTAGATTCCTTAATAAAACCAGCCATTATTCACCCAACAAAAGTCACCCATTTCTATGTAACATCAGGTCCAGAAACATGTTTGGAGAAAACACAGCTAAGTGAAAGGGAACGCCAGAGGGCAAAATGTGTCAAACACAAGAGTCAGATCTGAAAGTCTTTCAAATGGAAACACAAGCCTGACATGCTCCCTTGGAAAAGCTAAAGCAGGTGTTGCAACAAGAAATACTCCATTCTGTCTGCTGAGGTACAGTTCTCATCAATAATGGATACTCCTTAGCATTCAATTGGATTTCTTCACCATTTACAATTTGATGCAGCTTGTTCATTTTCAGGAGATATTTTTCCCATGAGGAGCCCCAACACTTTGCTGTCACAGTTCCTAGAACTTCTTTGCTGGCACTTGGCCCAGACAAGTTGTCACTGAACGCATGCCTTTATTATTCCCGAGCAAGACAGAAAATTGACAATTCTGATAAACAAAAAGTTGGATGCTCCAAGGAAAACGGAGTGCTCCTCACATGCTAAATACTTCAAATGATACTCTGAATATTTACAGGCCTCCAAATTGAACTTGCCTCAATGAACTTCAGGGAAAAGGTTCTCACTGATCTTTTGCAGAAAGGCTGGCACTGTGGTCTTTAAGATCAGTATTTCAGTGCTGTACGAAGTCCCAGGTATTCATCTGGAAGCAGTCACTGATGATACCTTTATGAGTTAGCTTGGGTCGCTAGAAGCCTAGCTAGACTTATACACATTCACCTGATTTGACTTTGATCTTGCGTCAAAATTGTTGTTCAGGTTAAGCAGCCTATTTCTCCAGTCCTTACCCAGTCAGAGTTAGTCTCGCTGCTCACATCTTGCTCAACTGCACGAGTCCCTCTGAGGTGCAACGCACGAGACTGACAGATCATATTCCTGGTTTCAAGATAGCCCAACTTCTCCTGAAAGACTTGTCTATATAAGAAAAGCCTGCCATCCTAAAGAACATATGGTTTTCCTTCACACAGTTGGAGACCCTATTGCTTCCATGTATAAGAGCACTCCAAACAACATATGGAGTAGATGCATTTTCTAGCTGGGCATAATAGTGGCTTTGGATGCACAAATGAGAGAACTCCACAGAGCCTGATCTGCCAACCTCAGGACATTCTGCCATCACTGCCATGCTCTGAATTTGCAGATGTCTCAGATCCTGGCTTTGCAAAGGGTTTTAAGTGACATTGTGACTAAAGTGAACAAAGCCAAAACAAGCAGGGGCAAAACAGTAGCCCCTTAGTCAGGAAACAAAGGTGCTAAGTAGTAAGTCTAGTAATTAATTCTTTCCCCTGCTAAAAATGCATTAGTTTGTTTTTCCAGTCTCTAAAACAAATGCCTTTAGTTGCTCCTCCTCCAATTATAATTCACCTGGAAAATGGAAATAGCAGTAGTGTTTTGAGCACTATTTGCTCAAAGCCACCTCTTGAGTATTTCACAGAATAACAAAACAGTTGCTGTTGAAAGGGGATTGTCCAGTCCAACACCTCAGCTAGGGAGGAGCTGCTCAGAACCTCATCCAGTTGGGTTAAAACCTTCCAGGATGGAGACTCTCATGGGCAGCCTGCTCCAGCGCATGACTAGCTGCACAATAAAAGCCTTTCATGTTTAAATGGTTCCTGTATTTCAGCTTGTGCCCTGTGTCTCGTCCTTTCACTTGATACCACTGAGAAGCGTTTGACTCCATCTCCTTTACTCCCTCAACCCCGCTCCCATCAGAGATTGGTACACATTAAGGTCTCCCTGATCCTTCTTTTGAGGATGAAGAGTTCCTCTTCTCAACCTCCTCATGAACAACAGGTGCTCCAAGCCCTTTTGTAACTTTCATGGCCTTTGGCTGGAGTCTCTTAAGTACGTCCTTGTCTCTCTTGTACTCGGAAGCCTAGAGCCAAACCCAACACTCACACTGGTGCTGAGTGGAGGGACAAGATCACCTCACCCAACCTGCTGTCACTCCTCCTGATGCAGCACAACCATCTGGTGTATCAGCCATTCCTTCCGATTTTGCATTGGCTGTAAACTTGCTGATGATGCATCGTCTCATCATCCAGGTCATTTATGAAGACATCAAACTGTATTGGCCCCAATAGCAACCCCTGGGTGTGCCTCTGGTAAGTTGCCTCCAGTTGGTCTTTGTGCCACCAATGACCACAACCCTTTGTGCCCAAAAACCTCATTCAGTTTTCAATCCATAATGTTCATTTATGCAACCAACTCTTCATCAGCTTGTCTATGAGGCAATAATGGCTGAAAAGAAGTTTTGCTTAAGTCAAGATAAATGACACTGCTACTCTCCTCTCATCTACTGAGCTTGTCATTTCGTCATAAACGGCTGTCAGCTTTACAAGATTATTCCTTCAGAACGAAGATAAATGTTATTTTCCCATTTATACAGGACACACATTAAGTTGGTTTTTACTTTGTTTTTCTCCATTGAAGGTGCGCAATTTGTTTTGTTACACTGAACCTGAGTTGCTTCTTTAAGACACATATGACTTCACTTCGGTGGACACTAAACTCAACAATGAAAACCCCCATGAAAACTGGAGTCCCTCCCTCGCTCGTTTCCTACCTGGAGGAATTCTCATGCTCTTCAGGCATGCAATAGCCATACCTGAGTGTTTTGGTCCCTCAACATATTAGCTCTCAGTACAAGGTGGTGGTGTGATGGTGCTTTTCACTATGTGCTACAGCAGCCAGTCATTACAACAGACGAGTGATAGATCTCCCTGCCTGCACATCAAACTTTCAGTGTTGCCCTTCCAGTACAATATAATTTGTTAAACTTTGTGATCTCCACCCATAATCATTTTCTCTAATGTAAAGCCTGCATAGTTACCACATTCTTTAAAATCTATCTTAATAAGGATTATTAGATAATCATATTATTTTCGGCTAGTCTGTGCTGTCTTGCTGTCCTCAGTGGACTAAAGACAATCTGTTCTAAAACAGTCATCTCAGGAAAGCATGATTAATGTATAATTAACAGTTTGTGTCCTATAAACTGCTGTCAGAGTGTCTGCTGCACTGTGAACTCAGCTTGCACAATAGGCCCCATCCTTCAAATTACCATAGATTAATAAGGTTTATTGCGTTCTACATTTGTCCTCGGCATCCAGCTGTTCTCTCTATTTATTTTGTAAAAACTTCACAGCATGCAATCAGCTGTACAAGTTGAATGATATTGTTTCTACCACATAATCAAAAAGCACATAAAAATAAATAAGGCACCTTCCAGAACATGCATATGGACTCCACAGCTTCTATCCCAGAAGCTCTAGAACATCCATAGTTCAACAATATATTCAACAATATATCCCCATCAACCAAACAGCAGTTAAACACAACCACCACAGTCTGTACTACAGCCACAGACTATAATTTGAATTCATGTATTAGTTTCCCATTAAAGAATGCATTCTCTAGGGAAAGCCCACTAATACCCTTGTGTCTTGGGTGAGAGCAGGACCTAGTCTTTAAGTTGCTTTTTAAGGAAAGAATTTAACTTGTAATCTGACTTTCTTCACAAATTATATTCAGGCACACACACAAGAATAGGGTGACCAAGTGGTGAGCTGTGTTGCCAACCACAAACAAACTGAAGAGGAATGGAAATGGATTCAACTATTTCAACAGATGGGTGAGTTCTGCTCAACCTAATGGCAGGGGCCATATTAGAGGTGCTCGGTTTCTCCTGTGCCTATGGAAAACATTCATGCCCAATGCTAGTAGTCCGCAGATTAGGGATTAAGCTGGCCAAAGACCATTAAGAACTGTCACTCATATGACAGTACTCACTTTTGAAAAACAGCTTTTAAGTAAAGCTGGAACCGAGAGCCAAAGCGCTTGTATGACTTTCTCAGCCAAGCTACAAGGTACATACGTGACCTTCCCAAAGATGATGCTCTCCTAATATACCTGAGGATACAAATCTGACAGTGTGTCACTTGCATTAGGTTTGTAGAATATACTTAAAGAATATAGGTCAGGAATATGACCATTACCCAGCCGTTAAAGACTAGATCCAGAAAGCTTAACTCTCCAAATCATCTCTGAGGAATCCTTAATTTGTATTTTTTCTCTTTTAACCTAAAAAGATAGAAGACTCAAGTAACGGAATCTTGTAACCAGTCATTTGCAATGCCACTGATGAAACTCAGAGCAGATATTAGACCATAACAGCCCACGTACAAATACAGAAACATTGCCAATTCAGTAGAAGCTCCTTACGTAAGAGAAAAAAACTGGAAGTTAAGAGTTCTTTTTAATGCCTTTACATTCACCTTGAAAAGTAATAACAAGAGTACTAAGTTATATTCCACCTTATGGTCATTACTTTTATTGTGAATCATATTTACAGCCGGGAGCCATGGACTGGAACATCCAAAGAATCGATGCACGGCAGCAGCATTGCAGGGGGTTTTAGCACAGAACTGCACCCCTGAGATCCTATGCAGAAGATGCTGTAGAAACCATTCCCTGTAAGGAAGGAGGAACCTGCAATGTATTTTATGCTTCCATGTTTATTGTGTATCTTAAAGATTTCATGTCTCAGTGCTGTCAAGGTTAAGCCTGTACAAATGGCAGGAAGGACCTGAGGACCCTAAAGTAATGGGAGATTTTGAAACCAGTGACAGAACCTTAAGAAAATGGATTAGAGTGAAAGCACAAATGCTGCTGTGAAGAGCTTCTGCCCTGAAATGGAGCATTATTCTCCGCTTGCAAATATACTTGCTGCTGAAGAAAACAAGCTTTTATTCACATTATTTGTTTTGAGGTTTACAAATGTTTTAGCTGGAGTTCCCTGTAGTAAAAGTTTGATCTCTTTGGTGCTATTATGTTTCCAGAATCAAGTCTAATAATATTGTGCAACTCACAGATAGGAAATTTACTTTTAACATAATTCTGAATAATTCTCATTCTTACTATTGAAGTAAGAATCAGTAACCCATTGTACTGAATACTTGGGGGAAAAACTCTTACAGTTGTGTAAATCCTAAGAGGAGGACAATATCTTTACACCGTAAATCTAACCACCGATGTTAACTCTGTATCCAGCACCTAACATGCAATCACATCAGCTTTTTGCAGGTGGATGAAAATGAGAAATGCAAGTTCTCGGCAGGCTCACAGATGCAGCCTTCATGTTATCTAACCTGCAGGCAGCACCGGTTACTGGAGGAGTTAATGTGCAGTTCCAGTAACTGCCAAGCGAGCCTATATAATCAAGGAGACCATTTAACATGTTAAAAGTCAGGAACATTCCACGCCAAAGTGCTGCCTCTCATTTATCCCCAAAGAAATCCTCCTAATAGCTTCTAATAGCAATGTTTAAAAGACTTCTCATTTGAGCACATTGTAACACGCCTTTGTTCTTTCCCTCCCTTTGCAAAGCCCACTACTGAGAGACCAAAGCTATAATTTCCTCAGCTTCTAAGTGCTCCGTAGGTTTCGCTGACCTTTAGAAAACACATTCTTCTCCTTCCCCATCTCCTTTAAAGCAGATGCTTTTTCACAGCACGCCCTGTAGTCCAGGCCCTCCCGGCAGCAGGGCTGGTGACAGGCTGGGGTCCTGCAGCACCCTTGGGTCAGCAGCACCACGCAGCCCGCCAGCACGCCACCTCGCTCAGCGTGGTGGTGGCAAACACACGAAAAACATCGCTAGACATGCAGAGCAAAGAGCACACGGACTCCGACATGTAATTGTTGCTGATTGCCCCTTTTTCTTGGCCGGAGCTGTACTGTTCACCAGCACCCGGAGCACAGACTCCTCCTTTCTAATGCCCATCATTAGCCCTGTGGGTAGCCTGGGGCAAATTGCAGGGCCCAGCTATTACAAGTGCACCCTTCACGTCAGCCCAGTTGGGCACTCACTTGAGGCCGCCTGCAGTTTCTTAGAATTTGAAGTCATTTACAAGGCAGCCAAGCTCTCAGACCAAAGTGTTTGCTGTGCACCATGCACATACAGATCTGCACGACGGGGAAACTTAAAAGGGCTTCTCTTACAGGCTCACAACACGCTCCAGCTCAGCACAGACGTGAACAGGATGGCATCGTGGGCTCTGCCCAACGTGCTTCTAGCAAGACAGCACACTCACCATGAAGGAGCACTGATCACTTGGGACAAAAATCACAAGTCACAGCCCAAGTTTTCACTATGACAGAGTTGATGAGATGACCAATGCAGTGCTGGTACCAGGGGAAGACTACTTGGAAGCCAGAACCCCCTTGTCCCTGCAGATGTGACCTTTGGGGAAGAAGGGCACACCAGTAGCGTCCTCTCCTCGACTCTGCCCACTTTATCACGCTGCCAATGCACAACTAGAACAGGTGGCAGCCAACTATGAATACTCAGTGGTTTCATTCCCATCTATTTACTCACCAATGTTGATTTACAAATGTTTTAAAAGCAGCACAGTGGACAACCTGTCCCTTTCTGCAAACTCTACCAGAAGTATTGTTTTTAATCATTTCCTCCAGGTGAAAGCAAACTTTTATTACCTGCCATTCAAAGCCAACTAGACTAAGATGAGCAGCACATCTTCAGTGCGATATGTGGGAGATGTGATAAAGTCATAGATGGGATTCTTTTCATATTGTATTTTATTTCTTAAATAAGACACCTGCTGAGCCACTGACTAGGAGTGCAGAGAGATCAGGACAGAGGGAGGTGCTGTTCCCTCAGCCATGGAGTTGGATGCTGTGCTTTGGGCACCTGGAGGTAACACAAAGGCTGTATCGTAGCAGCACGGATGCAGTGAGCTTTCAGAAGTAAAACACTTCCAGCGATAACAAGATGATCTCTTCTGCATTATTGTGACATCTTAATGCACACATGAGACTGAGTTGCAGACTGATACTGTCCAGATCATTTAAGATTCAGAAGAGAAACTTTATGAGCTTAATGGAAAAATAAAGACAGCGGGATGTTTTTTTTTTCTACCTCTAATTCTGATGGAGAAGACAGAGAAAATGCCAACTTTTACCAGCAGTAGCCCAATTCTTCACTATTACATAGTTATTCCAAATACTGTTAATGCATCTTCCTTTCATGCTGAACTTAACTACAAACAACAGTTTCATTTTTGAAGCTTCGCACACCCTTTAGAGACTGGCTTTGCCTGGAGGAAAGGATCAAGGAACTAGAACTACACAATCTTCTCCAGAGACCCAATAAGACTAAACCAGACCAAATAAGCTCCAATATCAGTCTTTAATGGACACTCATGCCACTATAAAAAATACTTCAAACCCCAGACGAATGAGAACCCATACAAACTTCATTTATACTATAACTCACCCAGTTCATTAGAAGTTAAGCTAACAAATTTGGTACAAGAAAGTGCTCTCAAGAATGGCTTCTTGGTTTTAAAAAGTTTGAGGATGAAAGTTTTAACTGTCAAACCCATTTTTAAATACAACCAAGCTCTTGCCTAGACAGATCAAAATGGATATGATTTCATCTCATGTTAGACACAAGCTTCTGCTTTCCTTCTGACAAACTCTGCTCTGTTTAATACAGGTGTTCTGTATGGCAGATGCTTTCCAAACAATGAAGACATTTATGAAAAAATTACAACAAAACAAGATGTAGTACATAGCCATCCCATCCTACCAACGGGACAGAAAGCTCAGCTCCTATCATCACCAGTGAAATAATTCCAAAGGCCCCCCATGCAAGAGCTCTTATTAAAGCACCACAGTTTAGTTCAGCAGTAATGGTCCTTACAGAACTAACTTCCCTATAAAGACATTGCAAAGAGCATTAATGACTGTAATGTTTCATTAATTAGTAGTAAATACAGGTAAATCAGCCAGACAAACAGCTCTGCAGAACTTCTGGTGCTCAGAGCATGCTAATATGCTACTAATTAAGACCTTCAGCATTCATTTTAATGACTACATTTGCTTGTTTAAGACTTGATTCATATTTTTACCTACTCTCGTTTTTCTTATTCAGAACAAAAACCAGGCAAAGACTATACAAAAAGAAAAATAGAGACATTCCATTCATGTTTGTGGTGATAAACTCAGTGTTTTAGCTTCCAGCTCAATCTGGTTTCCAAATTAGGATGTGAATGGGAGACAAAGACAAGGAAAAGCATGCACACAGAGTCCCATCTGTGTAGGAGTTATTTCTA
Source organism: Anser anser (assembly GCF_964211835.1). NCBI lineage: Eukaryota > Metazoa > Chordata > Aves > Anseriformes > Anatidae > Anser > Anser anser. Next base: position 8,284,983 of record NC_139737.1, read on the forward strand.
GGAAGTTCTGTTTGCTTGCAGGCATTGGCCCAAGTTCACCTCTCAGATGAGAGGTCCTCGTTCAGACCTCATTTGTGCACAATGGTCATTTTCTATGAGAAAATTAAGCTCTCCTCTACAAGCACTGGAGTTTGCAAGTGTCCTTCCAGCCACAGGATCCAGCCATCAGGTCTTTTGTAGCCATTTCTGCTGCTCCTTCTGAATCTCCCAGCTGGGGACATGCACCATACATGACGATCAGAAGAGAAGAGGAAAACTGATGACAATAGCACTGCAAGAGTCACATCAGGACCTCCTCTAGAGCTTCTCTAACTGGTGAACAGCATCTGGCTTGTGTCAATTCAGAGATTAAACTAACCAAGAAGCCAGAAAGAGTAGTAGTTAAAATACCTATTCTTACCTCCTTGTATACAGAGTTTCTCAATATTCAGCTACAAAAAAAAAAAAAAAAAGGCAGGTGCTTATATCCTAACCAGCTTTTCCTGCGTAGTTATTACACAGCCACATTACAGGCTTCCTATAAAGCTGAATGACAGTTTCTGCTCATCAGGAACACTAGCACTCTGGCAGCATGTGACCCTAAAAAAGACAGCCTATCTTAATACAGGTTAAGTACATGACAGCTCCTTTTCAGTTTAAATTGTCATTTGAGCAACTATCAGCGTAGACAGCTGTTTGGCCAAATTGGCTTCTCTCAATCCATTTGAGATCATCTAATCTCAGCACTGTAAATAATTATATAGTAAACATGCATAACCCAGAGGATGCTTTAATAGAAGAAATTCATCTGTGTTGAGCAGCGTAGAAAGACAATAATCATTCTGAAGTGTATGCACAGCCTAAGAGTCAAGTAAAGATTAAACACGACTGCATGGATGCTAGACCCAAAAGGACAATAATTTTGCATGACCTGGTGCCTCTGAAACCATAGGCCTCAGTTCACCAGCAGCCTGCAGAGCTTTGTCTGCAGGAGTTTAAGAATTACATATTTTGAGAACAAATTCTCAGAGGACTGGAGTGCTTCAGTGTTCAAGACTTCTGTTTCATGAAGTGTAAAGTTACAGAATAAATCAGTGAATCACTAGTTTAGATGTTTATGTCCAAAAGCAAAATGCAAACCATTTCTACTATATCACTGCATTTCTTAAAAAGAAGAAAAAACACACTCAGAAGATCCTCCCATCTGCTTTCTTCTCTGCTGTGTCCCTGCTTGGATTGCTTCAAAACTAACAGCTTCTGAACAAGTTCAGAACAGCAACTACCCCGAAGAGCTGTTGAACTAAGTTTCAGAAATTGTCAGATACAACCTCATGAGAATTTACCTAGAGGCAGAAGTGAGAGAGATCGGAAATAAAACCATTTCCATCCTTTCTCACTAGAAATATTTCACAATATTAGAAAAATACCTAGATGTGAATATATTAAAACTAAAAGAAATGCATTTAAACAATACAAAAACTCTGGCTTCACACAGATACATAGTTTCAGTCCTTAATTCATCTCAGTCCTCCTTTAATGCCTTTTCTATAATATTGTTTCCCTTAAGGCTAAACACTGTCAGGAACAAGACAATCTAAGTAAGTGTAATGGGGTTGCCTCTGAGAACTTATGCTGATATACAGTGCAATCAGTCCCTTCTATGGACCAAATTAAAACTCACATTCATCAATTTACTGTAATCAAGCAATGACCTCATACTGTTACCGAAAGTACCAGCAGCTTAGTCACCTAGTCACTTCGCAGTAGGAAAAAATAAATAAAACTCAATTGAACTTCCAAAGATAGAGCTCATAAGACACCACGTCCATGTGAGCTAACCAGGTGTTTGCCACACAGCAGTTCACTTAGAAATATGGGGTTCCTGCCATTAAACTCTTAATAACAACATATTAGACTTTGTTTCCTCTAACAACATGGCAAAAGGAGAGAGTTAATTGCTGTATGTATATGCATAAGTTCTTTGCATAGTTGCTGGATCTTGTACCAGCCAAGAAGCGCAATCACACACATGTATGAGATGTACAGTAACAGTACCCTTTCAAAAAAGGTTCTTCCAATGACACGTCCCCTATTATGTCCTAAAAAAAAGCAGCAAAAATTATTTAGCAATTGTTTTTTTTCCGGGGAAAGAATCCAGTGATGCAGAGACCTCTGAGGAGGGCAGTACCCCCAGTACAGTATTCTCTGAAGGGCTGAAATCCAAACAAGAGTGTGCATGGGAGAGAAAATAAAAGAGGGAAGATAGAAACAGATGCATTAAAAGGAAGAAATATTCTCTTTGCATACAGACTGGTGATGAAACGGAGAGGGAATTATGACGATTTCAAAAAGCCACCTTGAAAACAAGGAGAAAAATTCATGTGACAAGAAAGGAAAATAAACAAAACTGTCCTGGCAGGAAGCACTGCATCTGCACTTGGCCCCTTACATGGCAAAGCCCTCAGAAATCCAAGTCCTTTGTTTGGATTTCATGTTACGTGGCAAGTGAGAACAACTGCTCTGTACGTCTTTGTGGTTTGCCCATCTTACCCTTTCACGTTAGGGGAGTTTCGCATTTATTTTGTTTTTATTTTTGGAGGGGGGGGAGCACAGCTTGTCCCAATGACTTAGCCAAGCAGGCAGTATGCCTGACACTGACAACCAGTCTTCCTTGTATTCAACAAAATAAAGCATTAGAGATGAAACTGTTCCCTACAGAGCAGCAGGTAGACATGTGTGCTTTGCAGTGGAACAGGCCCAGAAAACATTGTTCAGCTGCCTAAAACATGAAACAGTTTATAACAAGATATTTTAGATTACGCTAACAAATCTTCTCAATTTATTCAGAGAACCAAAATTCCTCTTAACCAGCAGGCTCTGCCCCCTCTGAGTTGTGCCCAACAGCAGCTCTGACCTTGAGACAAGCCTGAGACCGACCGTGTGAGGATGCTCTTGGAGTCCCCCTGCCCTGAGGGCAGGACAGGGCCGAGCCCAGACCAAACCTGCTCAGGGAACCTTTCACCCTCCTGAAAACCAGCTGCCAGGAGGAACGTGCACAGTGCAGGAGCACACGTGCAGGTACATTGCTATCTGCGGGTGACAGTGGCAGCTGTCACTCAGCTGTTGGGTTGCCCAGGCTCACAGTTATGCCCACATCAGAGGACTCTGGGTTTGCTTCGTGCACACAAATGTGTCTGAAGTTTGACCCCTACTAACTTACCCTAGTAAATTAAGTTGTAAAAGGGTTTACAGTGCTTTGGACAGGAATATATTACTTCACCCACTTAATTATGGGCACTTTCTCTTGCAGGAGCCACCTGCTCCCCCTGCACTATAATTCCGATGCCAGGGCAGCGTTTGGCATGCAATTCTTAGGCAACAGTAAGAACGCATTGCTCCCAGGTCTCCACATGCTGATAAGCTATTTAACCAGTCAGCTATTTTTAGCTCTGCCAAGCAATCAGGATGCTGTTCATAAACCACTTCACCTTAAAATATAATTGCTTTCCTCAGATGACATCGTCATGCTCTGTACTTTTCACCTTTAATGTGAAATTTCAAATAAAGAAACTAGATAAGGTGGCTTATTGTGAGAGTAAAGACGGTTCTTGGTCATAGAGGAAAGACGAATGTGTGCTTAAGTTTTAGTTTAATGATACCGAGTGATTATCACTGCTCTTTGTGGAAAGACGTTGAGTCCTAATGGATGTTAAATAACAGGGGGAACCAAATCAGTCAGGAGCAATTACCAGGGCAGCACTGCCTGCCACTCGGTATTTTTGAGGCAGCCAGTCTTGGAAGATGCCCTCATTGTGGCTACAGCACCTCAAAGCCACACAAGAGCTTCAGCTGATTTAAGGGTCGTGTCTTCAGCAGCCAGCTGCCTGCAGGAAGCCTTCTGCCTTCAGGGCCTATGGCCTGCCCACAGCCTCAGAGCAGCTCTCGCACACTGCCAAGCCCAGCTTTAAGAGCACAGTCTCCAATACCAGATTACACCCATCCACATGCTTCCCCCCCCCTTTCTTTCCTGCTAGACTCTTACCAGTATGTTTTCTCTCCCCACGACCCCTCGGATCCCACACTCACCACCTCTCCCCCCCAGAAGTACTTTCACTCACTCCAGTTCTCTACAAGCCATCCGCTAAGGTGCGGACTTTCAGTCAGACTGTCCACAACCAAACTTTCACTCTCCCTCGTCCCCACAAGCCTTAGCACACAGCATGCTTAGGAAGAATGAGGCAAAGACCAATCCAAGAATTCAAGAGATTTGCAGACAAGTCCAATGCCTGCCCTGATCTGTGGGATGTTCATGTGAGCCAGAGAAATGCCACTTACAGCAGAGTTACCTTGGGTGTTACAGTGTGTCTGAGAAGCCCTGGGCTCGTTATCCATACAGTGACAGATCATTTATGGAAGAGAATTTAAAAAAACAGGATACCAAGTGATCCAATGTCTTGATAGACAGTCGACAGTAGAGACAATGTCTCTATTCCTCAAGAACGGAGCAACAAGCCATGCTACGTTTGCCTTTCCAAAAATCAGAACAGGCACAGTTAACCCCACAAAGTAGCAAGAGAAATCTTCCTGTATCACAAGATACCTTCATCTCCAGCACATTTTTCGACTGTCACAGTCACATTTGCAGAAAGGATTCATCTTTATCTGAAACTGTAATTGAATGCCAGTAGTTACCTTGGTGACATTTAAAAATCTATTGCTGTGCTTTGCTGTCAACACTTTGTAACACAATAAAGTGCCTCATGGAACAAGTCAGAACACAGCTTAGGAAATAGTTCCTATGACAACTATATAAATTGAGGAGATGGCAAAGATCCCAAAATGTCAAATGGACAGTACCAGGCAGGTAAAGAAAACCCAGGCTGAAGTCAGTGCTGTGCTGAACTGCCGTACAGAGCCTGCTCCTAGCCATGTCTGTAATTAACCAGCCTGCAATTCTCTAGGTGCTCCCGTTTGCACTGAGAGTGCTGAGGACTATGAAATTTATTATTCAATCAATCCGGCCAATTTCAGCAGACCTCTGCTGGGACTAATCATTAAGAATGAGGAAGAATCAATTCCTGTGAATAGTTTGTTGTACTTAAAATATTTAAAACAAGTGGAGAATTTAATTAAGCATCAAAATGCAGGATTCCCATTCTGCTTATTGCAGCATGCCCATTTACTTTCAGATGCCGGTACAGAGCAGCCCGGAGAGCACATTCACCCTTTGTATTTACAGATGTAGTGTTCCTCAGTTACCCAGAGATGGATTTCTCTCCTTGTCACTGGCCCACAACTATATGCTCTTGGTCTAAATGAGAAGTAGAAGTCACAGCCTGCCACAGCTGTGCCTCCAAGCTGCAGCCTGCTCACTGCCCAGGCTGGAAGTAGACAAGGCAGCTCACAAGGAGGAGCAGGGTGAGGGCATGCCATGCATGGCAGTTATTTGCACACATCAGCGTTACAGCGAACGCGTATAGCTCTGCACAACTGGGAGAAGACCTTGGCTGAAGCAGAGGATGGCTGAGGAGAGCAACCCATACCTTATCCCCTCAAGATTGCCTACAGCTCCATCTCTTCTTCCTCAGTTCTTCCTTTTCCTTTCTCTTCAAGTTTGCTTGGACTCTCCAGCCTCTCCCAGGCTCTTCTGCTCCCTCCCGATCGCCTGAAAGAGCAACTCTGCTCCCCAGCACATGGGCCTCAGTGCTTCCACCACAGACCATCTGGGGCTGGAACATAGAAGCATCTGGACTGTTGGCCCCTAAAGAAGGTAATTATTTCTTTTGTTGTAAATCAAAAACTGAGCACCAGTTTGTTTGGTAAATCCCTCAAAAATTTGCTGTGGCCTCCCTCCAGCCCTTCCTTCATGTGAGACCTATACACATCCTCTGAGGCTGTTTAGGAGCCATGGCCCTGAGTCCTAAATTCATTTCCAAGTGACAAAACCTAAGTCAAACAAGTGATAATATAGTAACAGTGCCTTGGTTCATGTGCTAGTAAGCCCTTCTTTGACAAAATCAGGAAAATGCACTGTCCTCTGAATGCAGCTCTGTTGCCAGTATGGTGAGAGACAGGTGCCTCGCATCGAAGTGCAGCGAACACTGGCTTGGCTTTTTGGCACTCCCTAGAAATGTCTTTGCCACACTTTCATTTGAACTCAACCTGAGAGAAGAGAAAACCATAAGCAAAACTGATAAAAACACATGCCGGTGAAAGACAAACGGGGTAAATGAAGAGATTACATTCTTGCCCTCTAGTAAAGTTTTTTGTTTTTTTAACCTTAAAGCCACCTCTGAGTACAGAAAATCCTGCCACTGGAGAACACAAAAGATAAGTCATTCGCATACAGAATAGGCTCACAGAAAATTAAACTGCTGTGGAAAACTAGAGCTTATTATGCAAGAAATGTGATAAGCTAAAACATACAAAAAATCCTCCTCAGGATCTGAGCAACATGAGCTAAAAATACCTCTATCGCGTGTCACTTACAAATTCAAAGGGTTGTTTAGGCTGTGTTTAGATTGTGATCAAACAACACTCGATACATTTTTTTTCCCCACTTATGATTAAAGATAGTGCCGGATTTTAGGTGTTCTGATTGCTTTCCCTCCCTTCATTTTATTTCTATTTTTAGTTTGCACTCAATGTTCCCTGCACCCTTGCTAAAAGCAAACAGCTCAGAGGGGACCAAGGGAATGCACGGTTATCGCACACGTTGCCCACTCTTCCTAATGACGGGCACAGGACACTAGGCAGGAGCCACTGCACCAGAGCAGCCTGGAGAGAGCACCCCTGATTTACTGATTTACACAATAAATGGCTGAAGACATCATGTTCCCAGCCTCTGTTCCTGTTCACATGCTCACATCTGTGCTGTGCAGGTGCAAGCAGTAAGTAAGGCTGTTAGCCACCTGCACACACCTTTCCAGCAGCACCAAGTGTGTTCAAATGCCACAGACACCTCTCGTGCCAAGAAGGTTTCCAGGCTCTGATGCAGCAAGCTGCCAAACATCCCCAGCTTCCTGAGAGCCAGAGGCATGCAACACTTTGCTGGCATTATGCCGCACAAGGTAGCATCGTGCTCTGAAAGTGGCCCAGCACTGGGCTAGGTGAAAGCTAACATGGGCAGGTGTCCTGGAGCAGCACATGAGAAGTCCTGTGCAGGTGCAAGGGTTTATAACTAAAAGTCTCAGCACAAGTCTCCAGACTTTTCCATCTTTCAAACTGCAAAAAAAGAGTTCAAGAACCTTTCATCACAGCACTGAACATAAATTAATATCATTTTTCTGTTATGTAACGTGATTCATCCAAAGCATGCACTGGGCTCATTCCAGTTTCCACTGAAGTCAATACAATTGTGAGTGTTCAGCACCTCTGAAGAATCAGGACATGCTTATTCATGGGTATAATTTATGGTACCCAAATTAGAACAGTCTGTCCTTAAGTTACCATCGCAGAAAAACATGGCTTCTTACTCCTTTCCCTTTTTTAAGGATATTAATGAGGCAATACTGGAATTAACCCCCAGAATTTCCATAAAATTTCTAGAACTGGTCAAACTTTCAATGAACCAGAACACAAAAGATTTGAAATACTGGCTCCAGAAATGCCTTCCACCAAGTTAGATCAAGTGAGCTCCACGACGATTTATTTTTTTTAACCTATGTGAGCCCTTGCCTCCAGGAGGTTTCACAAAGGAGTAACTTCCAGAGAGATTTTCTAGTACAAGCATATTTCAAGTTCTGGTTGAAGAAAAGCCATCATATAGCAAGGACATTTGGAAAGCCAAACCAGAAATCTGTGAGTTAAAAGCAGCAAAGTAGGAAGTCTGTGCTGACAGCTCTGCTCATCCTAGCGGCAACTGTCTCAGTGAAGTACTAGTTATCATCCCTTCTTTATATGCCTGTTAGACACAATCCTTCATTCCTTCGGGATTGTGCCATCGAGGATGGCAATAAAAATCCAAAGATCAGTCATGGGTTTCCTACACATCTTTCCTGCACAGAAGGAGGCAGCAGTTTGTGGGTCTGACCAAAGAGCAAACGGCACAGCCTACGTAGATGGTTTGAGCCTCTGTGACCCCAACGTGAAGCCACAGAAGGAATGTGGGACTATGTAGAAACTGGCCAAACCAAGTGGCAGGTTGCCAACTGGTCCAGCTTGGTTCACCTTAAATTCATAGCACGGCACCACGCTGCCAAAGCAGGAACAAGACCACAAACTGCGATGCTGCCCCTTGCACCTTCGCAGCTTCCCCTATTACAGCTGCACCTCCCTAGATGTCCTCCCAGGGAAGCACTGAAGAGGTGGGAGAAGTCCAACAGGCTCTGCTCCTGTAAAGCAAGCAGAGCAAGGCCTTTTTCTCCTCTGCATTCCCTCCCAGGGCAGGAAAGAAAGAGTTAAGTGAAACTCTTGGGCTGGGAATACACCAGAACCAGTAGGAAGATGATATTTTCCTTACACCAAATTAACAGATCTTGTTTTTATCCGGTCCCCCGGGCCCCACACAGAGGATGGGCAGATGGATCCCGCCAATCACTTGATGCCACAGTTGCACCACACAAATGTGCTTGAAGGAAAACTCCTGCAGCACTAAGAACGAGGCTATTATAGGAGTCCAGAAACAACAGCTTGTGTGTTCGCATTTCTATTCCAAGTTTCAGATTCCTTCAGAAAACAGGAGGCCAATCTAATCCTTTTGACTTTGAATCCCTTTGAGGAAGGCTGCCCAATCTTCTGTCAGGCTGACAAGGAGGCGCACACCTCGTGCCCCTCAGGCCAGCCTCATGCCAGGTCCACCCTCCGTCCATCAAGGACTTCGCAGGTGATCAGAGAGCATAAGAGAGCGATTAAGCAGAGCTGGCACATACTGTAGAATAGCTAAAAACCCCAAAGCTGCACTGAGTTTTGCAATTGCAGCATTTAAGTTAAAAATATCCGGGTGGTGGAATTACATAAACTGTAATCTTTACTGGTTTCTAAAGGCAAAAATCTAAAATGGCCTAAAGCACACATGTATAAGTCACCTGATGGAAAGCAACCTAAAAACACCCATCCTGAAACCCCACTTGAAATGTCATTTCTTTCATTCATTCAAGAATGAGATAACTCAAGGCTCTGTGTACAGACAGCTAGCAGCGGGTGCTGGAAAGGTACGAACCTTCAGGAGGAGCACTTATTCCAGAAACAGGCAGTTACTTGAATATCTCCTCAGTGTGCTTATTCATTTCTCCTTGCCTTCCAGCTCTGGTCCCCTCTGCCCCCTGAAGAAGCCTTTGCACCCTTCCCTCCCCAGCTCCATGCTCCGCTTGTAAACAGACCTGTCCCTACACCAGGGACAAGCAACATATGGTCCTTAGACACCTTCCCAAATGGAAAGCTTCCAGGCTAGAAAGAAGGTGACAAACCTGAAACAGAAGTTTTGAGAAATTGCTGAAGCCAGATTGTTTTTTAAAGGGCTTCATCAGGAACTGAAAGTACCATTAAACAGAATTAAAAAGCTTTTCCATATTTCAGCTAGTTTACAGAGATAAAATGAGATGGATTTTCCCACACCCTACTTAAATCCTACACATTTAATAGGTGTCAAGCCCTTCTCAAAGGCCTCAGACTCTCTAAACAAGGCATATATAGCACTTTTAACAGCTTCCTATACCTGCAGCTGCTGTACAGGCAGGCACCTCATCTTTTCTCAAGCTTGGTGTACTCAACCATAAAAGTGACAACAATATTTAGCAGTACTCATTTCACAGGAGGAGGTGTGGGGCTGGTTTGTAAAGCAGTGATTCACTAACAGGGCTCTAAGTGTAGAAATGATAGGAAATTGTTCTTTTATTATTGCTAACCCGTTAGTATAGTTTCATTATCCGCAAATGTAATGCAGCACTCAAAAGCAGCTAGCAATTAAGAGCACAAAAGGCAGGAAATCCTTTACATTAAATCCCCAGCAGCAGATCCATGCCAGTAACTCAGAGCAGCATTAGCCTTAGCATTAGTACACAGTGAAGCCTGAAGAATAACAGAAGAATCTTCTGATTCTCCAGCTCAGGAACAGTCTTGAATCCTGCATCATTTTTGAACCAGAAAGTCTGGTATTTGCAAGAGGAGCGATCTATATGTGAAATTGTAATGAGGTGACTGATGATCGTTACCTTGGTGACATTTAAAACTCCACCACTGTGCTTTGCTGTCGGCACTTTATAACACAATAAACTGCCTAGCAAAGGAAGTCAGCTCATCACTCAAAACGTGCTCCCATGACAACGACGGCCTTCTCCCCACCTCGCCGGGGCTGGGGCCATCGCTGGCCAGCAGACCCTCAAGAAGCTCAGCTTCCCCTCAAGAAGCTCCGCTTCCCCAGCAGGAGCGACTGTGGGACAGGCTGGTCCCTTGGGTGCTACCCAAAGGATTGGGCTGCCAGGGCTGCTACATCTCCGCCAAGATTTTCACTGCCAGAGCCACACTGCTGAGGCTCACGGGCTGACAAAGCAGAAAGCACAGACCAGGTTTTAGTAGCAAAAGCATAGGGGAGAGATCCCAAAGCAGAGGCAAAGAGCCCAGCAGTACTGCTGAAGTACTTCTCACTCTTTTCAAGTCACACATCGGCCGTTTCTTGTTACCCCCACTGCTTTAAGGTCAGAAGCAGCATTGGTGCTTGATGCAGTAGAGCAGAACACCAAGGAGCAGATGTAAGCCTTACTTTTAGAAAGGGAATTCTTGAAAGTGACCTCAAGAAGAGTCCAAATCCTTCCCCTCATTTTAAAGTCCTGATGGTCATTAGGATAAGTCTAAATGATACAGCCTAGTAACTCAAGTTCATATTTGCATTTTTTCTTTAATAACATAAAAATTCAAATCTGGAAAACCACAAGACAGACCGTTTTCCGTACTGCTATTTCAGGAGTCCCTTGTGCCGTGCATAATCTAACATTTCTGTTGTCTTAATTGCTACTCAGAAGGCGATCTGCTCTTGGTCAGAGCCAAGCAGATGGGCTTAGGGAAGCCATGAAAGTTCTGTACATCTCCAGCTCTGCAGCCTTGAGTACAATGATCTGTTTATTGATTTCAACACACACGTGGGTGGTTTAACTTAAAAAAAAACTAATATTAGGTATCATGTGTTACAAAGTAAACTTTCACTTACAGGAAAGTTGTTTCTATAGTAACTAATGTTTTTCTAGCAACACATTCCACATTAGGGTTGCTATAGGAACAGAACCATAGGGATGCGCTCAGCAAATAAGTTGTCAATAGCTTTTTTCCCTTGCCCACCACACCTTACCCACCCTGCCTACCTGAAGATGTACTTAACACCCTACCCACCGCATCTACCTGAGGATACTTCAGTTAGTCTCCAGCAGGAGTGTGAAATATTTGCTGCCCACTTGAGAGCATGATTTTCCCCATGTGATTTCATGCCCACATTTTCAGGAGTAAGCAAGATGCTCGATCACAGATCAGGTTATGAACCCAGACAAATCAGAGCTCCTGAGCAGGAGGGCATTGGTGAAACACCCTGATCTGTAGGAAAAAAGGAAAGTTACTGTACTGGGAACAGTGATTCCAGCTGTACTCATCCTCTTAGAAACCTCAGGGTGCTGCTGGTACATGTCAAAGGGACATCGACTCATGCCAAGAAGAGGACAGGATCTCTTGTGCTTCTGAGCATATATTTAGGCTTAAGCATTCCCAAGGGTAGTATACAGACTCCCACTCACATCAAAGGAAAGTCTTCAAAAAGATCACAGCTATAATGTGGCATTTACATAGCAGCTGGGATTTTAATTACTATTTGTTCAGTACCTTCCTGTTCATTCAGTAACAGCCAAATGTACACCTTCAGGACTAGCACTGTTCCTGACCTTTGTTTTGCCTTCTTCCCCACTCTTTCATTTCTCACTACTCTTCCCAGAGATGTTTCTTCTCCAGCTCCCTCCACTCTTTGATTTTCACCTCAGCCCTCCCCAGAAGGAGGTTCTAGCTTTCCTTTACAAAAGCAGCCCTTTCAGTCTTTACTCATTCCTTCTGCTTATATAAGAGCTACAACAGACAGTTCTCCAGATCTGGCCACAATGGTCCTTGCTAGGGCAACTCACTTGTCAGAAGGAGGCAGGGAGCTGTGGCACCTGCTGCTCCTACAAGATGCTAACAAGCACCTGGTGGCAAGCTGTGCCAAGAAACCTGCTCTACCAACACAGCCTGTGCATGCCTTTCCAGCATGGAGAGCAGTGATCCCAGAGGGATTAAGGTGGGCTGAAGATCGTTTCTCTCAGTCATTGCCTTCCAAGGCTCTATGGTTCAGGAAGCCATCACTGCTCCGTTTCACACTCAGTTCTCCACCACACAAGTGATCACACAACCAGCAGAGCAGCAGTCCAGATTCAGAGCATCCAGCTGTGTCCCTCAGGTCCTGCAAAACAGCCCTAGTGAGGCGATGCACAGCTTGCTCTTTGGGAAGAGGCTGCCCTGCTACACAGTGAAATGCATTACCTCCTGTGTGAGCCTTCACTGCTGCTGTCTGCTTTGCCTCCTCTTCAGAAGGTACCTTTGCTCTTTCAAGCAACTTTTGGCAAACACCACTTTGGGTGCCACAGGAAACGTGAGAAGCTATAACTGACCAACCACATTACTTACACCTGAGATTGACTGGCTCCAAATTCATCACATCTATGATATCCTTTACAGACTATCCTCTCCCAGGATCATCTTTCAGATGGAACCTGATACAGCAGCTCAAAATATGGAAGAAAATGGAATGATTTATTCAAGTGACATTATGTATATCTTTCCAAGTCAAAACCACACGATGTGGGGACCTAAAAAAAGAATGAACACAATTTCTCTGTTAACTCCATTCCAGCTGTGGCTATGTCTTTTAACTGGGAAAATGGCCAGGCTAATAGAGGGCAACTGCTCAAGCACTATACAATTCCTGTTTCCACAAGTATTTCCAGTGCTGGTTTGCATACTCCCTGCACTCAGTAAGTTGCAATGCAGGACATGGTGCTGGCATGCATCACCTGCACTTAGTACATGAAGAAACAAGAACCATATTGTTATAAAGGTCTTGTGCAGATGGATCCACTGTCCCCAGCAGAAGGGTCATTCCCACTCCATTCTTAGTGATATGTATAAGTGATCTATAAAGAAATATTGGATTGGGGTTAGCTGGTAAGATCTGTTTTTATTCAGCTCTATTTCCAAGCTGAAGAAGCACTCTTCAGAGTGTTTTCAATTATTTAAAATTTCTGTAACTATGCAATGACATAACACTGAATATGATATCCTTCATACTTCAGTCTGCCCCCACCTACCTCTCTTAATAAGAGAAGTAGCAGGGATACAGCTCTTGGTATATCATACTGGAGTGTTACAACAAAATAGTCCAAATCCTACTGCCTTTGAAAAAAAATTCAGGAAGACTGACAGGGTCCCTGTTTTCACTAAAGATATAATAACCCAACAATACAGCTTGAACTAATTGTCATAAAAGAAGTTAACTTAGGCAGCCCATCACTAGGGTTTTAGAGGGACCACCCCCACACCAGGCATGACAGGAAGGAAATAAAAATCCGAGTTCTGCAGAATCCCACTGGAATTCCAAATCAGCTTTATATGGGCTGTTATATGGGCAGCAATTTGAAAATGACCTTAAAATCCCTTTGCTGACAGACTCTGCGAGTTACAGTGAGTTTTGCTAATTCACATATACAGGTCTTACTCACCCAGGCCTGTTTGCTTGCAAAGCCTTAGGCTGGAAACAGCTCAAGCTCAGAGTTGTTGTTTGTGCATGCCCAGGAAATGCTAAATATAGTCTGAATAATATGCAGACAAATCATTTTTTTGAACTTTTTAGGTCAAGGTCCATGCCTTCATTTGTGCCTAAACAGCACCTAGTGCAGGAGGAAAATCTGTCCCAGATACACGTCTCCAAGCACTACTGCAGCTTAAGCAATAAGTTTAAGCAGTAGTTCTGTCTCTCTGTCTAGATATTTAAAGTTACTTAGCTCATCAGCTCCTGCTGCCTCACCCTATTGTCTCACGCTAACACAACGTAGTTCTTTGTAAGCTCACAAAGACTTGCATTCAAAGACAAAAACTAAGGACCAGTGTTGGAAAGCCAGAAAGGTGAGTCCAATCCAAAAAACAATCTAAACCAATAACACTTATACACCAATTAATAGCCTCACTAACATAGAAAATAAGCCTCACTACAATTAGTTGCTCTTCTGTCATCCTGTTTCCCCATACTTCTAACTATCTCCTTTTGAAATAGATACGCATTTTTAAAATGAACAGTGATAGAAGTAGGTCTTGTTTCCATGTACAGCCTCTTGATAAAGACTATTTTCTATTACTCCATGAGTTGAGGAACGATCCATAAACCGAGAATTATGAAGGGATCACTTCACTCATAACCTTTCTGTGCAACCACAGCAGACACGTTCGGTCAAAATAGTCAAGAAGAAATGGAGTATAAGATCACAAAGGTGTGAATTCCAATAAGTTATCCTCAGTAACAGGATGTCCTGATGCCATAGTCTCTCATGCAATGTTTTCTAGAAAGTTCAGAATTATTTTATTCCGTTATCAACTGAATATAGATTAAAAAAATTACCAGAATTACAACTAAGACCTATTCCTCTTCTCCTCTTTGCCCTATCTTAAGACAGACAGTGTCTCAACATGCCAGTATAGGACAGAAATCCACTCCCAAAATACAGCTGAGAGAAGAAAAATTACAGTGATTATGAAATGTACATTTTCATTTTAATTTATTTAATTATGCAGAAGCATTAGCTTTTCCAGGGATTGTTATTTTGGCATCCAAGGTCACATTAATGAATAACATCAATAGAAATGAGCCACAACATTTGGGTGCAAGTTTGAAAGCACCAAATATTTAGAAGTGCTTGAATACATCTCCCAGCAGAGAGATATTGGCTGTTTAAGCTTAATTACTAGTGACCAGAGCTTAACTGTTAAACAAAGGTGATTGAGAGCTGCCTTGCTACCTGCATTTCTTTAGATTTATGAGGCTAAATCCAATTCCCAGTTATGGCATTTAAAGTCTGCCTTCAGTCCACTGAGACCCAACAGAAAAAGGGATCAACATTTCATTCATAGATTTCAGCTATTCTAACCTCTGGTTGTCACGGATGAAAGCATTAGACAAATTCTATGTCTCTGTTTATTTTGTGGACAGCCTGATCCTATTTTGGGATCGTTTTATTCAGGAAAGTCACAAGTAAAGTTCCAAATGTTTTAAGATTCTTCATAACCCTCACCCCAAATGGGTTTCATCCACACTTTGTCTCTCTTAGTGGGGCTGCCACTAATAATACAAGTTGTCCTGCCATCCCCATGATCTGGTTTGGTTAGAAGGAAAATGCATGTCCTGGAGACAAATGCCTTTATCTCCCACTGCAAAACTAAGTATCAGATTCTCATACCTTGCACAGTAGACATGTTTAACCCTAACATCCACTCATCCCCCCAACCCCCACTTACTGCTCATATATGATCCCTGGGTCCAGCCTCAGCCCAGTCTAATTATCTGCTCAGTCATCTCCTATATATCAGGTCACACTAATAGTTTTGGTGTTTCAGAGTTGTTCCAAGCTGATGAAGGATTTAGTGTTTAGTTGTATTTCAGAACCTGGCAGCATCTGAAGCTGTCAGTGATTTGCACTGCTCATTAAATCAGGGAAATCAGTCTGAGTGATTATAGCTCTTTGTCCTTAACTAGGCAACAATCAGGGGCTTTTAGAAACTCATTTAAAAGCACAGAAGATGCCCTCAGGAAAAAAATGAAAAAGAAAGGAGTGGAGTTTGGGAATGGATAGGACAATTTCCCCAAGCAAAGAAGCAGTACTGAATAGAGAAAATAAATCCACCTTCTCAAAACACACAGAAGTCCTTCAAAAGGGGCCCCTTCACTGTATCTCACTGCAGCTGCTACTTACAAGTTGCTAGAAGCAAACCCAGTAACAAAATTAGCTTTTCCAAATGGCAAAAACAGAAGGTGGCAAACTGTGACATATTCCCAGGCTCATACACCAACAAAACATCCTGTAAGCATTTTTTTTTTTTTTATTAAGGAAATTTCTAAATACACAGGCTGGAAAAATAGTTACAGTCTTAATAAGGAAGCAAACTTCTACCCTGAAGTCAAAGCAGACTGATTAATTACAAAGCAGGTGACATTTCCTACTGACAATTTCCACTGGCTATTTTTACAGCTCTGAACAGCAAACTAGTCAAAAGAAAGTGTTTTGTTAAGACGATGGATAGACTGGCTGCTTGTTAAGCCCTGATTACTCCTTAAATATTTGGCTAGACATGAATCTCTTGAAGGACAGGTCTAAGAATTGTTCAGTCTGATCCCATAAAACTGGCACAGGAAGCCCGCCTTGAAAGATACCCTGCTGCTTGCACAGAACCTCACAACATCAGCTTAATTACTGAAAGTGGTACTGAACCCCCTGTACGACTCAGAACCCAAATATGAAAGGTTGATACAAAGCTGGGCATCTCAGATTGCCCTAGACTATTTATTAAAATTTCATCAAATATTACAGCAGTGCTCCCGTGCACCAGGATGAGCACTGAGATGAGAGGCCACTCATCTGGGTCAATTCACTCTCCAAACCCACAGGTACATGAGCACGTATATGCCCTGAGCAGGTATTGTTCAAGGCAGATGGGTTATTCCAAGCTCTGCTACTGCTTTCTGCTATTGTAATTTTGTCCTAGTAAAGGCATGACCTCTGAAAAAGCTGTGGTGTTTTACAGTTGGGATGTAAACAAACAGCATTTGCCATTTTTGTCCTTAATCCAGACAGGATCCCAAGCTTCTGTACCTTATTCTTGTGATAAGATACATCAGTGCAGTGGACAGATGTACCATGTTTAAGATCAGACTTATTAGTTTTTGTTGTTGTTACTTGTTTGCTTTAAAAGCTTCTGGCCTAAAGGTGTACTTCTATAGTATTTAAGACGGTATCTTACACCACTGCAAATCCTGAACTGCAAAGAGAACAAAAAAAGTCAGTGTAAAGAAAAGGAAAACTGGAGGCAGGAGAGCTATAGCTGGACTCCAGAGGTGCTGTGACAGGTATCTTCTGCACCCTGCCACACTTTGTAGTCCAAAGCCTGTAAGGCCAGCTGCTCAGCCCTTAGTCTCGCTGGACAACACAGATTTGCATACCTGTCCACCGCTGGACAAACACGGGGCAGAGACATGACAAGACAACACAGCACATGCACTTTTAAAGCAACTGGAAGGAGGAAAAGAAATAATGAAAAAAAAATCACTTTAAGATTCTTGCAAAGAGAAAACGAGAAGATACCTTTTCACAGAGTCCAGCAGGCTACCCAACATTATGCTATACAAAGAGATGATTCTGCAACAGGAGTTTTGCTACCAACTCACCCGGACAGGCTCACCCGATTTCACCTCTGCAGGTCCCCACAGTTGAATTACAGGTGTTTCTGAAAGTCAAGACCAAGGCTCTACAGGGTTCCAAAGTCCTAAATCCTGCTAGAAGTATGCTGTTGCTATCACAAGAGCTATAAATAAATCTCCTCAGATCACCTAAAGCCTTGCATCAGTATAATTTCAAACAAGCTCCAACAGAAAATATCAGCTACTCTGGGTTTGTGTGCTTTGCTCTAATAGCATTGAATGCCTGGGCAACAAGATGAAGAGCTCTTGCGAAAACAGAAGAGACAAGCCGAGATAAATTGTATTATGTACTAATACCCACCCCTATTGACAACACTTATCTGTAGAACTGAGGTCTGTGCAGACAAGGGGAGTTAAAAGCTCTCTTATCTTCAGAAACGGCTGTCTGCAGTGAAGTTTGTCCAGGCCCCATCCTCCCCACGTCTGGCTTCTGGACCGGCGGGGTTGAAGGAGATTCTGACTCCAATGAAGCCAACAGTAACATGAAGTCCACCAGAGCCAGGATGCAGGACCCTCCAGGATGGAGAGGAATGCTGTATTACCTGCACTGCACGCACACACGTGAGCAAAACAGCCGAGGCTTGGAGGAACACTTATGACCTCACAAAGCACGCCTTTTCTTGAGCGGAGGCTAGCATTCGCACGCAGGCACATCACCTGCACTCAGCTCCATCCGTTTGATAGCACGCATTCTAGCTCTGCCAGCAGGAAGGGAGTTAAGTCAGCCTTTTGTATAAGCTACAAGTCTGCAGAGTCTTTGTATAGCTTTGTACCTCTGGGACCAAGGTTATTCAAAACTAGAGGTTTTCACAGCACAAGAAAAAGCAGCAATTCAGAGTTTAATTTTAAAAGTCCTTACCTGCATCGCTTGTGTCCTTCTAATTTAATCTCACAGCCTCACCTCTGTGTCAACAAATGGTTTACATTTTAGTCTGGTTTATTCAGCCTCTTCTTATATCAGGCGCTGAAGGTTGATGGCTCAATGTGCTCCATCCCAGGCATCCCTAAGCTTGAGGGTTTGACCCGAATTCTAAGTGTTGGTGAAACTGATCAGAAGAGTAGAGTTAAAAAAAAAAAGTGATAACAACACACGGTAGGGAAGAAAATGTCACTGCAAGCTATGGAGGAAGAAAAACAGCAGAAAAATATGAAGAAAAAAAAAAGAGGAGAGAACACCTGCACCATACATAATGTGCTGCTTTCAGCTGCTCAGTAATAATACCTCTGTCACCACTACAGGTGTTACCAATAGATTCAGAAGTAAGCCACTGATATAAAGAGAAATCAACATATTCTTCTGAAGAGCAAAACAGCTTTAAGTGCTTTTTAACAAGAACATAGATAAGTACTCCCCCAAATAATCTGAGGACTGTTAAGGCAGTAAGTAGCACACTGCTACTGCTGGGAGTTCATCTAGCAACATCTTGAGTTCTTCTTGGATTCCTTTTTTGAGGAAACCTTAAAGATTTTAAGAAAAATCTAAGAGACTTCTATTGCAAAAATATATTTTCAAATCCCTGCTTTGTAAATCAGTTGAATACATTTTGGATTTGGGTGTTATCTTGCCCCTTTTCTTCCTGATAAGGACCATTTTTTATGCCAAGTTTTTCCAGTGTTCTCCTGTAAAGACTTGAAGTTTTTTTTTTTTTTCTTTTCTGCATCTAATAACACTGCTGCATTCCAAATCGTTGTTCCCTCTTCAAATCAAGATATTCAGGGCCTGTTTCCCTTTGGGTTGTACTTTAACAATGTACATGTAAGGTGTAAAACATTTCAAGTAACTTACCTTTGTTTTCCCAATCCCATTTCCCAACACCGCTGAAGAGTTACAACAATGCTGTCACGAGGTACAAGAGGAGTTCTGATCTTTTAATTCTACATCTCCGCTGTTTATCCATCCACGCCCTGATGGAAGGCTCAAGCCTGGAGCAGATCTCTGTGTGTACAGATGCTAAGAGGTGATGACTGTGCTCCCGCTGCTGCTGCCGTGCAGTTTCCTTTCCTGCACTGCCAGTGACCCGAGCACGGCACGGTCTGTATGCTTCTCGTGCCACGCTGAGCATTGGGAGCTTTCAGCTCAAGCTCTTCTGGTGTCACCCCATGCCCAGGCGGGTGGGCACCGCTCTCAGTGCAGGGTAGCCCTTTCAAATACCCAGTTGCATTTTTGGCATTATCAGAAAAGCAGAGATCCTGTGCACCTTAGCGGGTACTGGCAGAAGCTCCCTTTAACCCTAACCATTAACATCATCATCTGACAGCATCTTTCATTATCCCACTTCTTCGAGGCTTTGTGGTATGTCAATTCATTAGCATAAAAGATCAAGGCTTCATTTACAAGAAAAATACCACAAACAAGAAATTAATTCAGCAGATCAGTTGATTTCAAATGAGAATGGTGATGTTAATTTCAATGTTAAAAAAAAAAAACACCTCTCGATACAGTAATTAAAATCTCTTCCACCAGATATAGTCAAGCATATGCTCTGCCTACACAAGGACTGATTAATTGACCCTAAAATGACAGCATCCACCCAGCAGTGGGGACCAAACTGTCCTACATTACAGAGCCCAAGATACCACCTCCTGCTGCAGAAAAGGAGAACCTGCTCTCTTCTGCCTTGCAAAGCTCCCCCATTCTTCGACAACACGTTGCAGGTTTCCTCTTCTGCTTGTCGACAGCCTCTTCCTAAGTTTTTTCCTTCCAGGATTGGGTTAAATAGACTTCCTTAATGCAGAAAGTGTGATGATGAGCACTGGATGAAGCTTGGTGCTACCGTCCACATCCTCGTATTCACACAAACCTGCTTGCCCTTTATTGGCTTGGTGCTGAGCTGTGTATTGGTTTTGCATGGGGAACACAGCAGGGCTCCGTTTCTTGCTGGACATCAGACCACAGGCTCTGCCTTTGCAAGTCTCTTTATCTAGATTGATGAAGGCAAGCTTCAGAAAGAGTATTTCAGCAGCCTCATAGAAGGGGCATTAGTCACTGCTGCCTTGGTGCCTAGCAAGAGCCATCAATTTCTGTGAAGCAGACAGACGTAACCTTAGAGTGAAATGCAGCCAGACTCACTGACCCTGAGCTTTTCTTCTTTTTCTGACTCCACAGCTCTGATGAGACCTGTGGGAGTTTGGACTTCAAAGCAATGCAGGATCATGCCAATTAGGAGACTATAATAACCAATGTAGAACTAATCCCCTATTCCCCCAGGCAACCCACATTGACATCCACCACTAATGGAGACAACTGCTGAAATCGCTGGACTTCCCTGCATCATCTCAAAGACAGAATGCAATCCCCAGCTGCTGTGGGGACACAGGACTGCAACGGGGCTGGCAACCCACGAAAGTAGGCGTATAGCATCTTTAGCATTTCGCCTGCCATAAATGCACATTTGAGAGGCATTTAAACTGTAAGTCTCAACACCAACCCATGTAACTTTCTAAAGGAAGAATACATATAATAAACAAGGTTAGAAGAAAGAAACCAGCAAAGTTTTACAACTTAGAAAGTGTAATTAAAATATAACAGTCCCTTTTTGAAAAAAACACTAAATATACATGCAAAGCTTTCGTATAATCTGTTATTTGACAGCATTCTTAAACTAAGTGTGATCTCTAAAAGCAATGCTGAAATGAAAGAGCAAATGTATGGGGCTGAAGTAGGTTTCATGACAACACCAGGGAAGCAAAACTAAAGATGTTGGTCAGAATGACAGGATTTTGTTTAAGAACACATGTACTGCTTTGTAGCTTGGAGAAGAAAAATTGATTTTCCAGACACTGCTATAAAACATGCCAAGAAACAAGTGTAAACCAGAGAAAGCACAAGCTATAACGAGATAATAAAGCATCCAAATTTTTCCATGTATGCCTATTTATGGAGGGAAGGAATTACCCTATACTTAACTTTGCTCCCTCTGTCACAGGTCAAAAGACAAGGGACATTTATAGAAAGCAGAGCTGAGCATTAAACCCGATGTGCATGGAGTGCTATCGACAGGGGTTTAGCGGAGCTGATGAGCAGCCTGGGACCTGCATCCAGATGCCTCGTTTGGCACCGAGCGAGAGCCACGTTGCAGTAACCCCTTCAAGCCCAGGAGCGGAGCTGGTTTATTACAGAAACAAAGACTGAAAGGAAACGATGGTTATGTTCAAATATTTTGATTCCATTCATTATCACAGGGCAAAACGAGTGCATAACAGTGACCTTTCACTGGGTTCAAAGGAATTAATTTGATTTATATGTACATTACTTTAGATTGTGATGTGCAATAATCTTGTTGAAGTAAATTTTTAACTCATGCTACAAGTTACACAGTCAGATACACGTACACTACATACACATCAAAGGGAAACCTCAGAGAAGAAAGCAACTGCTACAAAATTGCAATAGGAACAGGCAATGAGCTGTGGGGTTCTGGTCCATATAACCAGAATTTGAAGGACAATTGAGAAAATAATTCTACTTGTATTAATTGTATCCTGCTTGGCTATTTCTTCCAGGCTATTTAAGCATGCTTTCCAAAACTGCACTAATTTGCTCCATCAGTTATGGCTTAATGTCGTCTTGACATGCTTGCTTCATCAGCTTCCTGATTCATTTCACATTTTATGCATCTGTTTTTTTCCTTTCCTTTAAGCCTTATTTTTTCTTAAATATATCAGACTCATGTAGGATCTTGTCCTACAGTGCTTGGAGCAAGTCAGTGCTTGGAGCTGAATTTATCGTTCCTGAATTTATCCCTGCTGCAACAGCAGATCCCTGCATGTGGCCCAGCAAGAGGCAGCAGGAAAAATGTGCTTTCCGTGCTATCTTGGTGCTTATCTTCCTGTGTGCTGGAGGCAATAGGCAAACACTTGGAAGAAACCTCGGGAAGCAGAAGAGTGTACCTGGCATTAACTTTCCCTGGAAAAACAAAGGAACATCCCCTCCATGCTGAGGGAAGCTGGAGGTAACGAAGAGCAGTGTGTTTTGGGGACACAGACCAGACAGCCTGGAAAGCAAAACGCACTGTGCCATGTTTCACAGAACACGAGCATCTACCATATTCTGGCACAGCTTTATCTGTGTGTCCTTGTTTTCTTGCAGTGATAAATAACACCTAATGTGCATTTCCACTGTTCTGCCCTCCGGGCAGGGGAAATCCAGAGTGCACACAGGGCTGGCCACAGTCAGCTGAACGCCAGGACTCCGAAGGGATGCTCAAGTGATGGCAACTGGGAACCCCGCACGTCTACCTGCTGGAGGCAGGACAGGGCTTGTTACCTTAGCCTGATCTGGAGTAGAAACTTCTGTGCTTTTAAAAAGGATCTGTTTGCTTCTGGTGATTTAATAGCTATAAAACCAAGTTCTGGGATCTGAGGCTCCAGCAAGCAGCCTGAGCCTCACAGTACATGCTAGTCCATGTGCCTCCTGCAGGAATTGCTCTGGTGAGTCTCTGTCCCAGAGCTGGGCACTGGTATTAATCCCAGCATCCGCCCTGAAAAGGAGACAAAATCCATCTTGATTCATCTGTCCAAGCCCAGGTGTGGGCAGCGGATAAGCAATATCACCAGAACAACAGGCACAGGGGAAGATATTTCCTCGCCTTGTGTGCTTTGGACTAGCAGATTATCTCAGTGTGCAGAGCAAAGCTGAACAAATCCTGCAAGTGCCTTCCAAAAAACGGGGCAGGGGGAGTAGGTGCTATTATCGGTGTCCTATTGTAGTTGTAATAAAGAAGTTTCTTCAGTTAATTTATTGCTGGTTCTCCCTGAAATAACAAATAGCTCAGGCTGCTTCTGCAGAAACAGTCAGCGGGGAGCTGACTGGCATCACGTGCATTTTACACTTCCCCCAGCTAATGCCAACATTTGAAACCACGTGGCAGTTCTCAGGGAGATCACAAGGAGCTTTTACGCTCCTGTGAGGACTGCAGGTCCATAAACTAGCCAAATAGTACAGCAAAGCATAAACAGAATATTTTCATCCATGTCAGACACAATGGTATTCCCCAAAAGCAGAGGAACATCAAGTTCGCTTGCTAAAACTAGCAGACTGAATGACTTCAATTTACAAATATAAGAGGATAATAAGAAAACATAATTAACTGATTTTATTTAATAAACTTGAATAATTGGTTTATCCTTTCATTGCTGAGCTTTTCCTATAGATTAAAAGCTACAAAAAGAATAAGGTTGAAAAGAACTGGGAAAAAAAAATGCTAATTACTTATTGTAGTACAGATCAAACATAGTGGCATATTCCCAAAGCAAGGTTTATTTTTTTTGTGTCTGGGTTTTCCAGCATTAATATAACCTCATGCACTGATGAAGTAACAGATCTGAACATTGAAGCATCTCCTGTGTTTTTTTGTTAGTAGGATGAATACCAAAGCAACCAATGCTTTCAATTCCAGTCTGCCAGCTACGCAAGAGGGGAAGTTCCTAAACAGAATGTGCAGAAGTGTAAATTCCATTTCAAAAGTGAATTTGTGGCATACAGTAGGTATTTTGGGGGTATTTAGGCACTGAAAGATGCAGATAGGCAAGTGCTGTAATTTCCTACCATATTTACCAATTACATTCCATCCAAAATTATACACAAGTAACTAGCCTAACAGTAAGGGGAAAACTGACTTGCTGTTCTACTGTTGTAATGTTCCCCTAATGTCTCTTTCAAAAGGGTTGACAAACTAATCTTAGTTGTTATGCTGGCCAAAATATGGCATGTCATCCCACTTGATTTAATATTGACGTACTGATCAAAGCAAGTAAAATAGCACACATACATTTCAGAAGAAGAAAAACAAGTGTGACATGCAAAAAAGACCCTGATGATCTGATAAAAGTCATCAGACCTCATCAGTGATAGAGAGAGAGGCTTGGTGAGAGGTGCACAGGGCGGAGCAAGCTCCAAGAGAAACCCAGGGAGAGCGAGTGTGACTATCGACGACTCGGTGTGCAGCACACTTTCTAAGCGAAATCTCTAAACAGCATTTGGGAGCACTGAAATGTCAGAAATTCCAGTACTCAAAAGAGGGCCAAATCATAGCAGGCAGGCACCCTAGAGAGCTGAAGAACAGGCTGCTGGCTCCACTGCTTTGAGGAAGTGCTCATGTGGAGCGCTTGTGCTCAGCCTCGCAGCATCCTGCCCTGCCTCTCCTGCCTCCTGTGTGCGGCGCAGCCAAGCAAGGCAGTGCTGTGGGCGTGCTGGAGGAGGCTGTGGGCTTCTGACTGGTGTTTTGACTGCTGTGAAGTTTTGACTTGCAGCTAACCGATTTTACAGCGTTTGCAGATGTACATGGATAACCAGATAGACTATCCTCAATTTTCAGTGTCCCTCTGAATAGCACGTATCACTTGTGAGAATATGCAATTGCTAAACACAGCTTTTGAACTCAGAATAAATCAATAATTTATCTGAAATGATAGTTTTAGCTTGTTTAATAATTCACAAGTGCCCATAAAGATGTTTAGGATTATTTTTATCAGTACATCAGACATGCAAACCACTCCAGTGGGTAACACCCGCACCCGATTCCCGATGTGGAAATGCCCCACTGCCTCCAGGACCACATGGTATAGAATTAAAATGTTAAGCACATTCTCTTCCCTGGGGAACACTTGAAGGCTTTCATTATTCCAGTTATAGATTCATTATTAGTCCTTTCCAGATCATTTCAAAAGCTAACAGCTCCCTGATTACATATAGCCATAGAAACTACTGGGAGCGCAAGCAGCTTAACACAGCAGCGTTTCTGGACACATCCTTTTCCAATACATAAAGGACCTTTAATGGCACAGTTACATGAGGCCTTTTATTTTTTTACATGCCTTCTCAAGCAAAAAGGAAAGAAAGCGGATGAAGAAATTTGCTTCTGACGTTTGATAACAGTTCAGCACAAATATTGGAAATTGGGAGCTCTCCCTGGCATTTATCTGTACCCTTTGAAGTTGTACCTATACCAGGGGCACCAGAAATACTCACTCTGTATTTTCATCTCAGGTGAGATGTGACTATCGCACATAAAACCCCTTCTGTCTCTATTACGTAGCCACATGGTCAAACAGGATTTGTTAAATGATGTGTTTTACTGAGCAACACCAATGCATGATGACTGAATAGGAGGCTAAATAATTTTTGCCATGTCATATGAGGATAACAAAGAGCAATATTTTTTGCCCTACTAGCAAAATCTTCAACAGTCTCACAAAACTAAATCTACATGCAAAATGTTCAAGAACATGAGCCTGAGCTGGTACGGGTAGATATAGATGGGCAATAATACCTAAAGAGCCTTTTTTTTTAACCTATGCGTGTATAGA
This sequence comes from Anser anser, assembly GCF_964211835.1. Classification (NCBI taxonomy): domain Eukaryota; kingdom Metazoa; phylum Chordata; class Aves; order Anseriformes; family Anatidae; genus Anser; species Anser anser. The sequence continues at coordinate 8,310,736 of NC_139737.1, forward strand.
AGAATAGACACAGGCATTCTTCTATTTGCCATTGCTTTTCCTCATGGTGCAGGTGACTGAGCGAGACACATATACCTGTGATAAATCCTTCACCTAAAAGGCAATTTGTACGTGCCTGCTGAAAGTACATTTACAGTCGCACCACGTGCCTACAATTAAGGGCTTTGATCTTCCACTGACTCCAGCATGTGTTTTAGTGAACCCCCTGAGTCACCCCGTCGGTTCAGTGGCAACTCGTTGCACCTACGCACATCTCAGTGGGTGCACACACAGGTGTCGAAGCATGAGATTTGGCAGTGCTGATGCGTTTGCATTTTTGCAATCCTATTTTCAGGGTGGGAAAGGTTTTATGATGGGCTGAAATCCTAGCTCACAACTACCTCGTTATGGCAGAAAGGAGGAGGAATGGTGCCCAACCAACAGAAAAAGCAGCCCCAGCCCTGTCGCTTCTGGTGGCCATCTGCTCCTGCACACAGAGGCTGTGGGATGTCAGGGAGGTCCCAGATGAATGGGCACGGCACGAACAGCAGGCCTTGGAGATGGATACTGATGTTTCTGGGATTTTTCTCTGATCTCTCTGATCTGAGATACTGAATGAGATATTTTCAGTCACTGGGCACAAGTGTAAGTGCTCCATTCACTACAGTGGGTATCTCTGATTTGCATTCTGCATAAATACAGAGAACCAGTGCAGGACATTGAAGTTGCCTTGCTTTAGACTTAGCAGTGTTAACGCACTTGATAAATAGGATAAAACAGAATTCACAGAAAAAATTCTGGAAACCTACTTGAAAATCTGAACCATATTTGTTTTATTTTAGTTTACCTTGTGCACCACTAAATAAACAAAGATTGCACAGAATGTGTGTAATCTGTAGTAGCAGCTAAATCAGCCTTCTTCATTTGCATGTTTTGCTTGAAACTCCTGAGATATTTTTATGTAGAGAAAAATAAATGTTACTTTCATTTTGCTTTAGCTCATTTTTATACTTTTCTGTGATAAATTATTCTTTTAATTTGAGTCTGGAGAAGAGACAGAAAAGCTATTTTCTACAGGCTGAAACATCATTGTCAAAGTAAAATGAAAACATCCAGTTCCACAAATCTAGAGCTTTTTGTAAGTACAGATGTCTAAAGAAGTTCTGGTGGTGCTGTTGTTCCAAACCAGTGCAGCAGGTAGTGATGGTAACAAGACTAACAATGACAGAACCAAGCAGAGATAATTTAGCACATGGATATTTTTATTATTGCTATTTGAAAATGTTCCTGGTCTCTATAGTAGCTCTGCTGTCAATAAATATTTCCCTTCTTTCCTTTCCTTCAGTAGGTAAATTTACATTTTTCTCTTTAGATAGCAACTATCATACCAGACACAAACTGTCATATGTGAGCCAAATTCATTCCTGAATGAATCCTTCATGCTACAAAAGGTTTAGTCAGGAAAGTATTGGATTAAGAACAATTGAAATGAAAATAATGTTGTGATTATTCTTCTACTTAATCAGAAAGTGTTACAGGCATAAGAAAAAATAAAAATAATGGGCCAGTTAGTCCAGATTAACCCCAGCCATGCTGAATTTTGGGAGAATCTGGTCCAACATTCATTCCTTCAAGTGTGCTTTCTAACCAATTTCATTTAGACTTGAGTGCACAGACTACATTTTGCAGAATTTGGTCCTCAAGAGGTTGTACAGCACAGTTGTTGCTCTTTCTGCCACAAATCACATCCTTTCAGAGCAGCTCTTGTGATTACAGCCAATGACCGGGATGGGCATGACCTTTCTCTTCATTCCGTGCCAAACCCAGAGATGTTCAAGAGAGGATGCAAGATTCAGGGAAGTTTGGCTTGGGACAAACACATCTGCTCTTAAAAAGTACTCGGTATTTGGAATCACATACTGCTAAGGACTGTGGAGACTGCATTGCTCACTCCTCCCCTCAGACAGCAGGATGGGAGAGACGCCACAAGATGCTTAGGCACCAATTTGCGAAGCACAGCTCCAAACACTGTGCGGTGCTTCATTTCTCCTTCTTACTCAATATATTATCCCTTTGGCATCCTGCCACCTTTGTCATAATGGATTATAATTTCAGTTTGATGGAAAACTTTGGACAGACTGTTCTGAGTCATGGCAGGGAGTAACTGTAGTCATTCTAGAGGTTTAATTTATACCTGCCAAATTTTAGGCATACAGTACAGTAAAAAAGGACTCAAAATGGTACAAATAAAGTACTCCTGCTGGAAACTTAAAGTGCACTATGGCTCAAGACTTAGTCTTGATTTCTGTGATTTATTATGTGAATAATTAAAAAAAAAAAGAATTCTGTATTCGAGAGTGGTGCAGATAACAGGGGCTGATGTAATCAGTCTCTCTCAAAATGGGCATTACTTACTGGAGAGGATTTAGGTGGTTTTAGGAAAGGATTAAAAATGCAGTGATCAACGCACATAGCAGCACACTAGTAAGTTAGGCTATAGGAGAGCAGTGAGAAATTTACCATATGAGCACTCACAAGGAATACAACAGACCTTCCTCCAGAATATCGTCAAGGAGCTGGAACTATCTGGACAGCACGGAATTTCTCTTGGAAGATTTTCTTGCCTAAAGAAGCAAGAATTAGCATCCATAGTATAAGCGATGCTAAAACCTTGCAGCACAGGAGGATGCATCTCAAGACTGGGGGCAACAGAGCAGGTGGATATGGGTGGATATGTGATGAACAAGGAAGGAATTCTCCTGTTACAGAGCGGACTGAACAGGTCCCAGCCCTTCATAACACATTAGGGCTGCAACTCTATGTACAGTTAAAGCATCACATCAGCACATAAGGAATAATTCCTGCTCACAGCAGGAGACACAGGAGTTTTCCAGGAAGTAGAAAAGCTATCCATATATTCAGAATGGCCCCATACTCTGACTGCAGCAAATAATGATTCCTGCCCACAGTACAGCATCATATACGGAAGTTTGTAAAGGAAGTTTTTGACAAATCATTATATGATGGCTTTCAGAGAACAGATAATTGGAAGTGTCTCCAGGTCACTGACTAAGTAGTGTTACTCTCAGCTAGAGACGAAAAGTCCAACTGCTATTTCTGTAATTAAAAGTAAAATCAGTATATTCCTAACCTCCTTCTACCAAACCAGAAACCCACAACAAGAAGCATGTGTCAGCTGTACAATTACAGCACTTCAATTAGATCTATAAACCCAACTCCTAGGCAGCATATCAGCATCTCCATTCAGATAAGCCTAGCTGCTCCCTGGAAGCAGAACAATCATGTTCCGCAGGGCTCCCAGGAGAGGCTGTGTTATCTGCCGAACCGCTCAACAAGTTGTCAGTGAAAGCTTCAGCGAGCTGGCAGCGGAGCAGACAAAACCCCGTTCTGTGTTCCCAGGGCAGCAGCACATTTTGCAGGAGATGGGGATTTCTATTTGTTAAACTAATGGGAAGTCTCGGGATGTCGTGGCATCCCACAGCAGACACCGCCTGAAAACTGATGATTTATTAATTAAATCAATGCCCTGCTGGCCAGACGCAGTCTTCACCCAGCCATTCTGAAGCGTATCAAGCCCCATAGCTGCAAACATGACTTGCTCCTTTTGGCCTCTTAGTACAGCTCCACTCCATAAAGGGTTATAGCACACACATTATAACCCTAATACTGCCTTAAAAGTGCTAGTCTTCATATAAACATGGCTAATGGGATTTATACCAGACCCTTGAAGAGCATTAGACCCAGCCAGTCCGTCAGCTTTCAGTGTTCAGAGAGCCACGAACAGTCTATAACTCTCTTCTTGTGCTTGTTTTGGCAGATGAGTCTAACAGAACGACAAAGAAGAGAGAAAATGAACCTAAACATCTCCTTTACTGGAGACAATCAGCTTCAAGGTCTCACCCCCACTGTACTTCAAAAGGCTGCTCTAGGAACAATAATGCTCTGCACACGCTGCTCATACTGCTATAACTAAGTTAGTTCATGAAATCATTACAGAAATACCAGCACAACCTTTAATGGGGACACAGCTGCTGAGGAAATGTTTATACTGATCTGATTTCTTTCTTTTCTCTCCTAGGTATGGCTATACTGGTGTAACAAGAGATCAGACAATGCTAACACAACTAGCCCAAATTTCTAAGGTACGTATGACTGTAAAGCCATAAACGAAGAAAAATGAGATTGCAAAATAAATGTAAAAAGAATTCCGTACAAAACACACATCAATATATCCATAAAAATATCTGACTGAACTAATTCTTTAAGTAACTTTATATACTCTGCGCTACAAGTTGCTCCAGAAGATCCCCAGCGCAACACTTCTGCAAATCCCACACTGCAATTATTGCTGGTTTACACCTCCTGGGCACTAAACGCTTTCCACGAGAGGACAGTTAAGTCACTTACTGAAATAGAGTAGATGGTATCTCTCCAGCACACACTGTGCTGATGCTTGAGTGCCCATTTTCCAATTAAATTAGTACATTGTAGATTTACCTAGTTGTCTGACAGAAGAAGAGGAACTGCCAAGAACTCATTAACATCTTCTTATCGAGGTACTAGCTGCTAAACTAAGATTTGATTAGCAACACAATCAGACATTGTTATTTTGGCAGCATGGTGTGGATTATATAGAGACTGAAAAGTGGGGAGATTTATCGTATATTTGTAAAAAAATAAAATAAAATAAATCATTATGTTGTGTAGTCCTAGAATGCCTGCAGATAAAGGGAGTAGAGTGGCCTTAAACTATTTCTTCCTACAGAGGAACTATCCATTTGTGAGTTATTTCAACAGATTTGTCACGACAGTTCTGTTTTCACTATTTTATGAGAGAAATAACAAATGCCAACATTGTTCTTCAATTCCCAACAACCCAGAGAACTTAGTTGTTCGGTGCACACACACCCCAAATCCTTTTCTTTGCCAGATTAAACACAGAAATGGCAAAAAGGACAGATTTTTTGGCTCATGCTGGAAAAATACTCTTTATTATTTGTATTGTGGCAGCCTCTAGGAGCCACAGCAGTGGATCCAATCCTCACTGTATGAGGACAAACAGAATTACGAGTGTTAATTAAACCACAAGATGCTTAAAATGTAAGCCAAAATACACATCAAATAAGAAGTATGATAATCTGAGCGTCCATTCTGCCCACACTGTGCTAAAAGACACCAGCAAAACCTATGACTGCTACAATATTTAAAGAGCATGAGATACAAAAAAGCCTCAGAGTCTGTGTGAGATCTTGCTCCAGCTACACCTGCGACCCCACACCAGTTTCATTGAAACCGACGGAATTTTGACTTGAATTTCAATGGGAAAAACAAGCAAAAATGTGCCATGATCGAACTCCAAAAGCATGCAACTGAAGTCTGTTGTTGCCTAGAAGGGTTCCTAGTAGCAAGCTAACGCCAGGCACAATTATATCCAAACAGGAAATGTCAAGAAATAATATTTATTTTTAGATAAATACGTGAGATCCAGAAGTTCAGTAAAAGTGAATGACTAATGCATAGTAAGCCACCAATGAAGAACCTGATTTTATTCTTCTGATTTCTACAGAATTATTTTTAGAGCAACATTTCATAAACTTAATAAGAAGGAAAAGAATCTTATTAACTAGAAAGCTGGTCTACATTTTGCGGCAATTTTGCTCTAAGCAAGACATACAGCTGAACAATAATTAGGTACAATAACTACATTATGCATGTCTTGCTTCTTGTATATGAGGGTCCATTTTTGAATTATAAGAATTACATATTGTTTTAACTTTGAATTATCTATCTGCTGCCATTGATACTTTCACATGCTAGGAAAACCAGGAAAACCAAACCTCTCCTTGAGGTACCTTGCCTGGACTCTCTGGACTCTCCAGTATTTTCATTTTTTAAGTGTTAATAATTTCAGCAGCTGTTGAATCATAACGAGATAAAGTCATAATTGGAATTTAGTAAGAGAGATGTTACGGTTTGCCACGCAGCCATGAAAGTATACAGGAGATTTATTTACTAATTTAAAAGGGCAACAGGATTACGGGGCTGTACCTTTTCCAAGTAATACAGTAACCCACAGGAAAAGTTTTTGAAGCAGGATCACATTTATTTTAGGGCTACTTACAGGTAAAATTTAATTAGTAAAATGCAATTAGTACCAGAGAAAGGGACTACCGAGGGGCTATTCACTACTTGTAGTGGGGGGTCTAGCTACAAGGTTAAAGGTTTTCAGGTAAGCTACCAGATGTTTTACAAATATTTTTATATACACATGCTGTCATTTGAGGGTTCCCTGGTGCTGACCAGGTGTGTCGCACACAGCCTGCGAGGGGCAGGAGGACATCCTTTGGGGAGCTCAAGGGACTCTGCCCACATACACTGCTGTTTTGCAGCAGCTGCGGGGCAGGAAGGCAGAAATCCCCCTATTCCCATCACGCTGGAGGTCATTCCTTCCTTCCAAGAGATGTGGAGTCACGCAGTGAGGCTCCTTGGGAAATATGGCTTTGCTCACAGAGGACAAGAATATCAGAGTCTGGCTCCGAGCTTAAAGGACTGCTTTAAATTTTCATTAGGGATGGGGAACTGTGCCGAGCCACAGGAAGCAGAATCCTGGTGGATGGTCAAAAGCACCATTTATAGAAGCAGCCCGCAATTACCCACCCAGATCCATTGTCTACCACTGTCAAATATTTGGCAATTGACTTCTTTTCTACAGGGCTTCAACCACTCATAAAGTTTTTTAATTAAAAGTGCACGGCACTACTTCAGACATGTAATGAAACATTCATTCGCACGCTGCTGTATTTACCAAGCAGAGTACAGATGCGGATGCTGCTCACAACCAACAAAATGAATGGCAAGGATCTTGTTTTCACCACTGCATGCAACAAATAAACACATTAAATGTTTGTATACTGGGTGTTTCATCTGAGCATGAGGTTGCCCATTGTGCATGCAGAGATGGAAAATTCCTGTGCAAATGGCCAGTCAGCTGTTTTCACTATTACTTGGGACTATAATTACATTAACAACTCTGCTACCTACCGAATTATCTCCAAGTCCCGCTGAGTCTGGGAGCTCATTCAGGGCCTATTTTACAGTGTATTCTCCAGATGGTTCCCTTCCTAAAGGGAAGATTTCCAGTGGTGAACATGTGCATTTTTTTGCTACTGAAAATGTTCTGCCCTCACAGACACGAGAGTCAAAACTCCTGAGGGAAAATAAGCACAAGCCGTAATGCAATTTCTCCAGTGCCTCAGAGCTAAGACAGGAACAGAACCACTGTGCCCTGTCTCCTGGTGTCCTGGCCACTGCCTGCTTGTGCAGTTTCATGTGCAACCACACTGCTGAGCGAGCAGAGGAAACACCGACCTACTGCTGCCTATCGCTGCGCTGTGCAGAATAAGGGCAGCAGTTATTTGGGGACTCAAACTATGCAAACTCCTCAGGTTCTCATTTACTCTTGTCAAAACCTCTAAGAATTAGGTTTGTCTGGATGAAGAATGCAAGGACTGGGACTTTTTAAAGCAATCTCCTTACCTGCAGAAATGCCATTGTACAGCATACCCCCATGGTTTTGTAACAGCAATTACAGTAGTCATGCAGGATGTTTTTGCCTGATAAAAATTTTCTTTTATATTATCAAAATCATTTTTGAAAACTGCATCACCAAATATGTTATTGTACAAAACAAAGTATTATGACTAAGATAATTATTTCACTTTTGCTTAATGTATCACCAGCATTGATTGAGCTAGAAAAGCAAATGTAATGGAAGCCCATCTTGTCTTCTAAAATATATCTTTGAACAGAAGTGAATGTCCAAAAATTGTGTGCCTGGCAACTTCCAGTGACATTTTGACAGTTTGTGGAATCTATCATCAGGGAACAACTTGTAAATTTAGTTTGGCATTAGGGACTCTCTCCCTGTTAAGTGTTTCATACCACAGATTCTGTTTTGAAAGCGGGGCCATTTGGCCTCTCTATTTTTCTTTTCTTGTCCATGACAGAATGAATTTCAAAAGGGGTGACAGTAAGAAGTCATTAATTTGAAAGGCCCCCATTCAAATGGAAATGCACTGGAAAGAGGGAATGGCTGACTCCAGATTTCTCCAGTTTCCCTGCAGAGATCTTGGACTCCAGCACCCTGGAATTTTACCACGAACTAAACCCAAGAAGCTAGTCCTTGAGAAATAAAGGATAAGATGGATGTTGAGCTGTGAGTTCATTCAGTGAGAGGGAAGCTGGCAGCACGAAGAGACTCTATTTTCTGGAGAAGATACCATGTGCTGTCCTGGCCATTCTTGTGCCCTCTTCAGAGCCTACTCTCAGACCAAACCTTCATGGGTGAAGAAGTGATGAAGGCAGGGAGCATGCACTGCTGTGCTCCTTCTTGCCTGTAGATTGCTCCACCTGTTGCAAAGGCGGTACATGTGCTTGTTCCCACTGTGCCTTGTCCATGAGGAGTGAACTGCAATCAGATGGGTGCGATGATGGAAAATAGTGGTTGTGTGCTACTGCGGGAGCCTAGGGGAGCTGGATGCACTGAGTCTGTTCCAGCAAAGGGGAAGAGGAGAGCCCCAGCAGGGAGCTCTGCGCTCCTCTCCAGAGGAAGCAAAGCAAGAACTTGGCCAGCTGGGACCCAGACTTACCAAGCTGGCATCTAGGACTGCCAGGTCTACAAAGCTCCAGCAACTTTCACAGGGAATTGCACACTAGAATTCATATTTACATCAGTTAGGTCCAAAGACACGTTCCTAGACCCACATGTATACTATATGAATACACCCACATCTTCTTGTTGCCTGAACAGAGGCCAGGAAAGAAGATTTTCTGTGACTAATCTGAGGCAGATGCAGTAACAAGGTGTTTAGGAGTGTTATCTACTCTTTCTCATAAAGCTGAACAATACTGATGCCTAAACACATGCTTGGAAAGACATTTCTCAGATCCTTGCAAGGCTCTTTCGGTTCAGCAATCTGAAAAAAAAGTGACATGTTTCTGGAAGCCTGCCAGAGCCATGATAAATAATACGCTGCCCTGATAGTTTCTATACAGCAGTCCCCTGAAACTCACTGCAGCCAAAGAACCTTCCTCTTCTGTAAACACTTTTGCTGGTTTTGTTAGTACATGATATAAAATAAGAATTTAAATGTGTTGAAATAATGCATATTATCAAATGTTTTGGAATCTTTTTTTTTTTTTATGTGGCTCTGCAGTAGCATGCCACATGGTTACTGTTGTGTGCCTTACCTGAAAACAGATTCAAAGTGACAAGAGCAACCTGCACGCAGTGATTCTCCTGTTTACCCTTTGCTAGTATGTTGAGTGCACATTCAGATTAGGCAGAGGTTATGCAAAATATGCACATTATATATATATGCAGAGATTCCTCTGCTCACTCACGAAGTTACAGGATTTTCCAAGGGTGGGCACAACCTACGTGGAGTAGTGTGCTGCACAGCCAAGCCCTTGAGACACACTAAGCTTAGGAATGTATGCTGCACAGGACAAACTAAAATCTTGTGAGACTTCAAGTACATCCATACCTCACTGCCTTTTTAAATTAAAAGGAGTTTTCAGCACAACCGTGCTCCTGACTTCCTGCTGTTTTCCACTTTTAGGACCTGTCAATTTCCTATTTGCTTTGTAGAGTTTTTGCTTATCCTGTCTTTATGTCCACCAATGTACCCTACTTCTAAAACTCTCATTTTCCAGCAGAGTACACCATAGGTATCAGTCACACACACGTACACCAAAGGAGCGTTCAGAACAAGCCTCAGCGTATCTGCAGTGGGGATATGGGGGAGGCTGGCAGCATGAGGTACCGGAGTAAGATTTCAAGTGTTTGTAAATTAATTTTAGTCACATTGGCCACCTTGCAAACATAAACATAACATCCACGGAGCTGCAGATGGAGGAGGTATGTGTTACTCCTCACTCCCTCAATGCCACGACTAATGCGATACAGACGTTCAGAAGCTCGTGCAGGAGTTCTCCCTAATCATTTTCAGCAAGAGCAAACAGAAGGAGAGCAGTACAAAAGCCTGATTCTGACCATGTGCAATCACAAAAGCAAGCACAAAACTCACAAAAAAAAAAAAAAAAGCTGCACAAGGAATAAAGCTAAAGGAAAGCTTTTCTCCAAACATGAATGTCTGATGCTTTGGTTCAACGACTAAAGACCAGAGCAAGATGTCTAAATTGAATCCTCCCTCTGCTACAGACCTTTTGTGGTCTTAGGGAGGTAATTCCAGGTGAGATTCCTCTGTCCAAATGTGGGCATCAGATGCCAGAATTACCTGGGATTCCTTTTGCAGGGAGTTGAGTCTTGAGTCACCCATTGAGTCAGACATAGTTTATTTGTGTTCTGCTTTAAAGTGGGTAACCACATTTGGTCAAATGCATCTCACTTAGCAGCAAAGGTAATTAAATTGACACATTTACCTCAAGCAAGGCAGGCAAGGAAATCGTTAGCATTCCTTGGAAATGGGCCCCCAAACCAGACAAACACAGTGCTACAGTGGAGACAGGGCTTACCTGCAATGTGTGCTCGAGGAGGACTGCTCTGAGAGCTTGGAGACATGCTTGGAACGGTGATACTAAGACTTTTAGCCAATTTCTTCTGGCTGGCAGAGCACTTTACCTCTCTAGGGAAGCACAGTGAAGATTAGCACTACTGCAATGCAAATGCACATCTGTGTGGCTAGGAGGGACACATCCTAAACTAGGGCATGGAGAAAGTACGTGGATTTCTGAAGGCTTCTTGAAGTGAAAGGAGGAAGTGCAAGATGTGAGGAGCACAGAAACACGGGAATCTGGATTGTTGAGTCTCGTCCCCTGCTATTGCAACTCTGTAATCTAAGCATCTCTATGAATTCCAGCAAAAGACAAATTGCTCTTTTAACTGGGTTACTTGTAATAAAACTCAGGGACGTGTTCCGAAGCTTTACCCACAGGAAGGTGTGCTACAGAAGCACTGCATTAAGAGTAATGGGGCTATTCATGAGAAAAGACATGAGAAGAGCAAGCAACAGAAATGCCCGCATAGGCCATAAATCAGCAAAGAAATGTCTCACCATGCAGTGACAAGAGAATTGGGTCCATCTGCAAGCAGCGTGCAATCTGTGTATGTCAAGGGGACAGATCTCCCCTCACAGCAGTCACCTTAGACTCACAGGGGAAGCTGACAATGGCAGTAGTGTTTCCAACAGCAATTACCATCCAAACATGGAAACATTCAATCTGGAAGAGATGTCAGGCAGCCTTCTTGCCCAGCCTCCTGCTCAACACAAGGATAGCTATGAGAGCAGACTTGGTTGCTCAGGTTTTAACCAAGCTGGGTCTTGGAAACCCCAAGGCAGTTGTCCTCCTGCCATGCACCACAGTGAAGAGCCCACCTCCATCTTTCTGAAAATCTTCTTGTTGATATTGGAAGCAATTAGGAATCCCTGAAACCCGCTATTCTCCAGGCTAGCCATGCCCAGTTCCCTCAGCCTCTCTCAATAGATCGTGTGCTCTATCCACTGACTATCTTGGTGGCCCTCTGCTGAGCTCAGTCCAGTTTATGGACATTTATCCTGTCCCGTGGGCCCAAAACTGGGTGCAGTATTCTAGAAGTCATCCAGCAGGGAGTAACCACTTCTCTCGATCAGTGGCTAAGCTCCTGTTAATACATCCCAGGATGCTGCTGGTCTTCTTTGTTACCAAGGCACATAGCTGGCTAGCATTCAGCACATGGGCCACCACATCCATTCCAGGAGAACTGCTGAAAACTGCCATGCCCAGCTCATTTCAAGGGCCTTTCCCATCAAGCAACGGCTACCGCCTGAAATCAGCTCATCTGTTGCATAGCCTGGGCCAAGTGGTCCCACAGGTGCCCACAGCTTGAGAATTTTAGGGCAGGCCACAATCATTACCTAACCTGCAGTCACTTTAAAGCCCTTCTTTCCCAGTAGGATTGTCACACTGGAAGGGCTGATGGAGCTGAACTGGCAAATACTTGCTGCTTCCTTTGCTGTGGGTGGTGCTGATGACTGAGTGGCTGCACTCTCGCTGCCCTTCACAGTCTGTCCCCATTGCCAAAATCACAGGTGTCACATAACCACTTCCTTTACGTAACTGAAGAAATCAAGATACAAATGCATCTGGGTATAAACAGAAATAAAGGAATAGATTTCCTTATTCTTGAAGGAATTCCCATGTTCTGTGTGAGAACACCACTGATACATGGCAAAATGTATGGTGGTTTTTGATACACTATTTTTTCAGACCTCTTTGAACCTCTCTGCAAGAGCAGTCTGTGCTATCCACCTTCAGCTTAACATTTTGCATATATATTACATAGAATCCTCAAAAGACAAAAATATTAAGTTTTCTAAAAGCAGGTGAATAATTTTTCAACCATAATTTATTCAATTATTTTTGCTTCTATCTCTGCTTAGAGAGTCTTCCTCAAACAGACGGCATTTTTGTAATGTATCCATTAGTTGAAATTTTCTACTGGATAAGTTCTGTGAACAATTCTTGCTCTGTAGCTTCATTTTGAAAATCCTCACCTTTCAGCTGCATAGAAATTTACGTTCTGTTTTACAAGAAATTAATTTACCCTCCTGCTTTGTTTGGAAAGTTAGAGGTGAAAGGTGCTGTAAAGTTGAAATACTTTGTTTTGCTGGCAGCACTGCTCCTGACTGCAGAATGATGCTGGAATTATCTGCGAAAGCCAGAGAAACGACAGAAAGGGATTTCAATGTCAACAATCAAAGGAACAGAGGAAAAGCAGCCGTAAGCTGCAAAAAGTAATGGAAGTGGGATTAATTTTTTACTCTGTGGCAATGCTAATTCCTTAAGGAGCAGAAAGTAGTAGATTTACTCTGGGAATCCTCAGCCAGTTTGTGCTGAAGTCAGCTTATCACTGCAGATGAACTGCTAGCGCACTACTTGTTATCTTCAAGGGCATGTAAAACTTTTGTTTTCCACATAAACTCCATGTTCATGAAAGATGCAGGCCAGGCATGCCTGAAGAGTAAAGATCTCCATTTGCCAGAACAGATTTAGGATTGCCTGCAGTTAGTGATCTCACATCTGCCTTTTATTTCTCATTTCAAAAAGTCAGGCTCTCAATGAAGTTCTTGACCTCACCTGACTCCACCAGCATCCAAAAATGAAGTGGTGATTTTTACAGTAAGTACCAAGTGAGTTCCAAGATGCTTAAATTTGCACTGGTCATCAAGCAGTAACAATTTTCAACCATTATTGTTCAAAAGTGGATTTGAAAACTGCTTACTTGGAATGGCTAGCTCCACTCACTAGCTGCTCCGGTCTCCAGATGTTAAAGAGACACTGATGCAAATAGCATAGTCCGGGGTGACTAATTTAAAAGTGCTGCATTAATCATATGTGGGATGTGTAATGAGTTCTCCTTCTGTGCCATGCTATTGTGCCTCTCTCTGAATAGATAGGTGTAGCTTGTTTGACAATCAGAAATCCTAGAAACATGGGCTGGTAAACGCTCGGGAGATCACTGAAACTCTTCTCTGCTCTGAGGAATGGTCATCCGTGCTACAGCCAGTCCTGATAGATGTTTATCCAACCTTTTTTAAAACAAATCTTCTTTAAATCTTCTTTTTAAACCTCCTGAGATTCCGGCTGCTCACACAGTAGCAGTTTTCTTTCTCTCTCTTTTTTTCCTTCCCCTTGGTATTTTAAGTAACCTCCCTAATTGCACTTGAGGAAGTTGCTTTTTATCCTACCATTGGTGGTCACAGAACAACTGATTACTGTCATCTTTACAAATGTGTTTATACATCTGGAGACTGTTGCCATGTCCTTACATTGTGTTTTCTTTTCCAGATCAAACAATCAAATTCCATCGCTCCTCATAGCTTACATTTCCTAAGCCTCCTGCAGTACTGGTTGCTATTCTCCTGTCTTGTTTGCCCACATCTTTCTTTAAAAGTGCGTGTAACGCTTGAAACTGGATAGCGTGCTTCAGCCAAGTCTGCCTGTTGCTAAACAGAACAGAAATAACACCCTCCAATGTCTTACATACGATCCTCCTGCTACTAGAGCTCAGAACAGCACAACTATTTTGCAGCACTGCACAGTCCATGACCCACCACAATCCCAAGGCTCTCTCCTGCAGTATTTTCTCCTAACGAGACAGTCCTCATTTGACGTGTGATATTCCTTCCTAAGTGGCGTACTTCATACTTCTTCTGCTAGAATTTTATCATGCTGAATTTAGACTGGGTCTTCAATATCTCAGGGTCATTTTAAAACCCAGTCTTGTACGCCGTGACTGGAATCACTGCAAGTGTTATAAAAGTACAATCCATTCCATCGCCCAAGTTATCACAGAAAATACCAGCGAAAAATGATCCCAGAAAATTCCCTGGGAGATCCTATTTGTGTGTCCTTCCTTTTTGACACCAATCATCAATAAAGGCTTTTAAAATACAGGTTTTCACTAACAGGACTGTTATAGAATACAAAAAGGGCAAAACTCTTCATACATCTCACTGTGGTCAGTAAAACCAGTTACCTCCCTTCTAGTGTTAAAGGCTGAGAGCCATCCTAAGAAAACTTTTCAAAATCAAATAAAAATTGTATGCGACATCAGGAAAAAAGCAGCAAGTTGCTCTCAGCCACAGCCGATGACAACCCTCTAGAAGTGCTGTTTAACAACTCCGGTTGAAGAATACAAGCATGACTATTTCAGTATGCCCACACAATTCTGAAGCACAGTCCAATTTAATTTAGAAAAAAAAAAGAGAGAGATTTTCCTAAAATTACTATAGTATAGGTTTTCAATTTGTATTACCATAGCAACAAAGGACCTCACTTGAAATGAGACCCCCCCCCTCTGCTCTTGGTGCCAGTGCATAATGCTCAGAACAGGAGACAGCCCCTGTCCCACGCAGCTCGAGGTGCCTCTCCCCGTCCCGCCCCGAGGTGCCGGAGCCCACCCGCAGGAGCTGCCCTCCCTCCAGGCGCCCTGCCCGGGCAGGTAAGGCCAGCCGAGGAGCAGGAGCGCAGCAGCTCTGCGCCCACCGGGAGCCAGCGCACGTGGGGTGGGAGTGGTTTGCCCACGAACGAGCCCGTGGCAGAGCTGAAGACGCTGCCGGCTCCTTAACCCCGCCACCCGGATTTAATTCCCCGCTTAAATTCGGAGACGGACCCCGCTCCGAGTAGCTCCCACCCGGCTGTCCCGCGAATTCCCGTGCAGAGCGGGCACAGGGAGCGCTCCCCTGAGCTGTGCGAGGGCTGCGATGTGGTAACCCCTGCACCCCGCGGCGGTGCCGAGGGGATGGAGCAGGATTTCGGCTTTCCTGGAGCCATCCCTCTGGAGGGGGGGGCCGTGTGTGTGTGTGTGTGTGTGTGTGCGCGCCTTGCACGCTTCCTCGGGGACACCCACAGAGCCAGGTGGGAAGAGCACCACAAGTTTATTAAGGGGTGCCACCGGTGGGCAGCACCCTGCTTCCAGCACCCCACCGGGGGTGACAGCGGGGCAGCACCCGTCCGTCCGTCTGTCCGTCCGTCCGTTCGTCCGTCCTCCACCCGCACAGCGAGCCCGGCGCGGCCCTGCCGCCGCCCCCCCGGTGCCAAGCGCGACCCCAGCGGGCTGCCCCCTTGCCCGGCGAGCCCCTCGCCCCGCGGAGAAGCGGCTCCGTCGGCGGGAGGTGCCGGCGAGCCCCTCCTGCCCCGGCCCCGCCGCCAGCTCGGGCGCGCCCCCGCGGGGCGGGCTCTGCGCGCCTTTTGCGCGGCTTTTGCGCGGGGGAGCCGCCGGCCGCCTCCCCGCCCGCCGCGCCATGCGGAGCGCTCGGCACCGGGGCCCGCGCCGTCTCCGCCTCCGGCTCCGGCTCCGGCCCGGGGAGCAGGGACCTGGGGAGCGGGACCCGGGGCTGCGGCCGCCCCCATGCCGCGGGGCCGCCCCCCGCCGCCCGGCACCGGCGGCGAGCGGCAGGCAAGTTTGCGGGGAACTTTTCCGCCGGGGCTGGGGGCACCGGAAGGCAGAGCCCGGCACGGCACGGCACGGCACGGGGGGGGCTGCCCCGGGGCTCCCCCCCCCCGGGGGTCTCGCGGGCCCGCGCAGGGGTTGCAGCAACAGGTCGGCTCCTGCGGCAGGGCTGGGAGAGGGAGCGGGCTGCCTCCGCTCCCCGCAGCGGGAGGCGCTCGGCTACCGGCAGGGACCTTCCCGGCTGCTCCCCGCCTTCCTGCCGGCTGGAGGAGCTGCCTCGTCCTCCACGCTGGGTTGGTGGTGCTCCGAGAGCCCCTCCGCGGCTCCCGCTCGCTCTCGCCGAGCCCGGTGCCTGCACGGCTCGGTACGGAGGCTGCCGGCTGAAATTTCCTCGTCTTGGGCTAATCTGAAGGTCTCTTGCAGAGTTATTTCTGAAATACTTGAGATGTCTTTGCTACCGAGCTATTTAGTGACTTGCGGTCGTGGCAGCTAATAGGTAAAGTTAACTGGTCTTGATAAACATTGTATTTCTGGCAGATTTTTTTTTTTCCGTTGGAAAAGATTTGGGGGGGCAGAGAAAGCATTCGTAAAATATCTGCTCAATGACTACCTTCATTTCAGCGGCAAAATAGGGATATATGCAAATACATGACAAATCCTTTACTTTATAGCAAGATGTTTAAAAGACTGTTTTCAATGTGACTTGCTAAAATTGCTTAACAAATATATTTCAGTGCAAGCAAACTACCGTAGTTATTAGCTATAATCTATTTCAGACCATTCTCCTGGGGATGTAAGTTATCTAGCAAAGTTATTTCACTTCTGAATGTTATCGGCAGAATAAGGCTCAGCTGTATAAAACAAAACACCGGGTAACATGTTTGTCATCATTCAGTTTGTAGGATGTCAAAAGATGCCCTAGAGCGTAACACTGAGCAGATCCAGGAGAGCAGTATGCAGATGTGATTTTTTTTTTTTTTTGAGATTCTGTGTTTTTCAGGATGATTTTGGTTTATGCTATACATTGACCTCTGTAAGTTTTACTTCGATTTGGCTGGAGGTTCACTTTGCAAGCAGAGCTGAAGTTTGAGATTTGTTGTTACTACCTAGAGAACCGTATGAGTATAGCTTGAAGTATTGCAGGGGGGACTCTGACAGTGGCAATACAGGATGGAAATCAAGTGTCAGAAGAGAGCTGCATTTAACACTGCCTATTTTAACTAAGGAAACTATAAAGCATGGAGGATCACTAAACTGCAAGACCGTTTCTTACAGAATCCTTTCAGACAAGTCACTGTATTCACATTCACCCTGCACTGAAACTTTTTTTTGCTAAATTTCCAAATGGAAAAAGGCAGCAGAGATCACTTCCAGGCACTGGAATTGATAGAAGAGTCCAGGGGGGAGTTACGCATCTTCCTTTCATGCTTGTTATCACCCAGGCACAACTTTGAATTGTCTGCATCACAGAGCAGTATCAGGACTCCTTGCAGGAGCTTTGATTACATCAGAGATGCACTGCAGAATTCAAAATACTGCAGAGGATGCTGGAGGGGGGAGAACAGAACTTGGAGTGGAATTTTAGCATGTTACTTTGGATTTTTATTTCTTTACCTCAGAAGGGCATCTTTAATAATTCTTTCCCCATTGTCTAGGAGTCTGGCACCCTTCCTGAATTTGTGCTGAAAGTAAGGGCAGTACAGATTTCTAATTCAATTTCTTCACCAGACATAATGGATCAGAATATCATCTTGTGCAAGAGAGATTTTTGAAAAGATGTTACATCTTGATTGACATGCACAACACACCATTTAGAGTCACCAAGAGCTCTTGCTATGGGACAGTTATTCTGTATTACCATGGTTTCTAGAAGCCAGAACTACGACCAGGACTGTATAATGTGGTTAGAGTCAGTTCTTGCCCTGGTAAGCTTACAAACAAAAGTAAAGAAGCTCAGAGAGAAGTGATTTATCAAAAACAAGCACACATGATGAGCAAAGGAGCTGGAAAGAACTGGACTCCACAAACTCCTAAGCATTCGATGGGCAGAATGCTCTCTCAGATGTGGAGGGATTTTATCACTGGGCCCTACTTAACCAGAGCAGTTTTATCTGAAGGAGGATTTTACTGTTATACTACATCCTTGAAGTTCATCTTGTTTAATTGTTGTGAAAATGGTTGCTGTAGGCTAATGTGTTTTTCTGACTTTATATTTTATATTTATATTCCAGTAACGCACTCCTCAATGCATTTCTTACACCTATGCCCAATGTCATCAGCCTGCAATGCACGAGTAAAGTAGGTTGCTCTTTTTGCAAGCTCACTAACAAAAAAACCCTTTCTATTCTTCAGATAGCTCCCTTCTTAAAGTAGTGCTGATCATCATTCTGTAGAGGTGCCTTCCAATGAAGAAACATGCAAAGAAGCGCATGGCTTTATTTTTCACCTTTCTCTTTTCCTTCAATTCAGACCATCTTTTCTATTGTCCCTTATTTTCTCCTATTCTTCCCTCTTAGATATTAAGCTTTGTGTATCGGAGGTAAAAAATCACGTAAATAACACATGTACAGCATGAAATACCAAAGCTGCCTACGTGGAATCTGTGGGCTTGCCAGTTCTGGTTATGGAAATAGAAGGAACCACCTTTTATAACTGCAGTCACTGTGTGTTACACAGGGGATTAATTTGTCCAATTTATTGTCTCGCACAGGTCGAGAAGCTGGAAGTGAAGAAAGAAATTATTTTTTCTTTGCTCTGTTGTTTCACAGTTGATGCCTCAGGGTTACAGCGTGTGTCTGACACACGAACATTTACATTTCCCTCTCCCCATTTCTTTCCATTGTGTCAACAATGGATGTGGTGGGAGATCAAACCAGTCACAGAGATGAGCTGCCTCCTCATTTTTCCTGGCTGAGATTCAAAGGATAAATTGTTGCTAACCAACATCATCTGGTATTACAGAAGGGAAAGCGGTTAACTTAGCTCCCATTTTTCCACAGTCTTCCATTAATCATAATCTTTATTCTCTTTAGGCAAGCCCAGCCTTAGACATAGTTGAGGCAGACGGGAAAAAACTTGTTTCTAAAGAAAAAAACAGTTACTCTTAAGGAGAAGGGTCCTACATAACCATGCCTCAGGTAGCCCCGTTTTCCCGCCTACAGCTTGAGCTCACAGTGGCAGTATTTCTGCAGATGGGCATGCTTTAATAGAAGACCAGCTCTTAGGTCACAAGGAGTGCTTCATGGGATGGGACTGTAAGTTAGGGTAATTACAAGCTCAACTGCTCCTTACTTGCACTGTTCAACATGCTCCAGCTAGCACTATGTGAGCCAGCTGTCATTCTCCTCAGATCCATTCATTTATCTGAGCCCTGCAGCTTTAGCAGTGGGCAGTGGCAGAGTGCCACTGTTTGTCGTGATGCTCCGCTGATAATCCCAGTGTTGGCTGGAGTTCTCTAGACAGTGACTCTTTAGTATGATTACATTTTGTGTTAATGTTCTTTCAGAAAACAGGACTTGCAGATCAGTACGCCTTCACTTAGTCTTTTTTGAGACAAGACACAAACTGAAATCAACTAGAAGTTTACTTGAGTTTATTACATCCTCCTTTTCTAAAACTCCTTTGGAAGTTTTAGAATTGCCCATTGCCTGCCATGGGGATTCCCAAGAGTCATAATTCTGGAGGAAAGACAGAGCCACTCAGCAATACAAGCAAGTATGTAGTGATAAGGTACTGAAAGCTGAACATAGTTAAGATTTTAGCAGAGAATGGGTTAACCCTCGAAACAGCCGCTCTCAAATCACTAGCAATAGAGATCCCACTTTGGGATAGGAGCAAGATGACAAAGCTTACCTCTGCCAAAAGGGCCAGAAAATGGTACCACAGCTCTTGAAAGGTCTGGATCACGCCTTGTCCATTCTTGTATATTCCTGTAGGCTTTCTTTTTCCACAGTCCTACCACAGGCCCTAAAGGTAAGTAAATGAATGATTTCTTTTTGTACTAAAGAGTATACACATTAAAAAATCAAAAAATATCACTCCATCCAAAGCTCAGCTGTTTGTAAGAGTATGTAAGGTACTGCTTCATTTAGAGTAATTTTGGGAAGTTTGGGAGCAGGACTGAGACAGTATTTTATTGAAAATATTATTTTAAGCCCCCATGCAGCAAAGAAAGCCTGTTGCTCTTAAACTGAAGTGCAGCTGTAGTGTATTCACGTTTGTTTTTTTTCTTCTATAACAGGTATGTAATGTTACTGATGTGGTTTACAAACCCCAGCTTCTGAAAACAACAGTTCTGTGCTTAAGGATTAAACATTGTGCATTAAGCTGTAGCTGACTGTGGGGATGGAAGACCTAGAAGCAGTACTGTACAATTCTCCTGAGCAAGAGCAGACTTTCAGACTGACTTTTAAATTGCAGTGAATTAGGGAGGCAAAACCTTTTAACATTTCCAGTACCTGTTTTTTTATACCGATTTGAACTTTGTGGTCCGTGCATTCCACCAACTTCATACTAGTTTTGTGTGAGCAGAATTTGAATCTGATTTTCAAAGTCATCTTAAGAATTTTTTGGTTTCTTAGAATCACAGCTGAAGGTAGTCACCTTGGTTCTCAGCTACTATTCAATGTTAGAACAAAGACCTATTGCTGTGTATAGGGTGTCAATTGTAATTGAAATAATATTCCAATTTTTGTGTAGAAACCAAGTATTTCTTAACAGTCTTTCGTAAATGAGACTGTAAAAGGGGAGTTGCCATGTCATTGAATGTGTAAACTCTATACAAAGATTTTATGTGATTGTCAATAAAGTGTTTTTTCCAAAATTGTTTCCATAGGGCCTTTTAGAAATTAGTCTGATACTGTTTTTCAGAAGTATTTACTTAATTACAGCATAATTGACTTCTGATTTTTTCTATATACTTAATGGGAACTAAAATAATAAAGATTTTAACATGTAATTGTTAAACAAAAAAGACATAATTTCCTTTTCTAAAAAATACACTTGAATTCTGTGTTCCTACATGATACTATCATAAGTTTGACACTTCCTTTCTGAAGCTGGAATATCCTGCCACATGCAGGAATTATTCCTGGTTTCCCTCTGTACCCACTGGGAACTGAGACCTCAGCACTTGAGACAAAAGTTCGCCAGTGTCAGTAAATAGAGTCAGTTCTACCTGACTGGGCAAAAAGAGCCTCACCAGAAAGCTTTTCTGACCATACTCAGCCACTGCTGATTTCTTTCCAATTATTTTATCAACCATAAACGTTTCTGAGCTTCAGTCACTACATTTGTTCCAAACTCGAAAACAACGCCTCACTCACTAAACCCATATATCTGTTTTTCGTTCCAGAAGACACTTGCAGAAGTAGCAAAGTGATGTGAAGTTATCTTCCAAGATGACTCTTCTACCTGGAGAAAATTCTGATTATGACTATAGTGCCCTGAGCTGTGCTTCAGATACTTCCTTCAACCACACATTCTTTCCAGAAACAGAAACCCTTAAGGGAGTCTTTTACCAAAGAGCCAAGCTAATTCACCCTGAAGAGGATCTCCTGAAAGGGTTTCACCCCGATGATCGGAAGCATCATATTATTATAAACGTAGGGGGCATTAAGTATTTGCTCCCATGGACCACGCTTGATGAATTCCCATTGACACGTTTGGGACAACTAAAATTCTGCAACAATTTTGATGACATTCTAAACATCTGTGATGATTACGATGTGACATGTAATGAATTCTTTTTCGACCGCAACCCAGGAGCATTCAGGACAATCCTGACCTTTTTGCGGGTTGGAAAACTTCGGCTCCTGCGGGAGATGTGTGCGTTGTCTTTCCAAGAGGAGCTGCTCTACTGGGGAATTGAGGAAGACAACTTGGACTGGTGTTGTAAAAGGAGGTATCTGCAAAAAATGGAGGAGTTTACTGAAATAAATGAACGGGAGGATGACCTCATAGAAAATGAAACAGGTGAAACATTAGAGGAGACAAAAATTGGCTTGTGCATGAGAAAGTTACAAGACATGGTGGAAAGACCCCAGTCTGGCCTCCCTGGGAAAGTGTTTGCTTGTTTGTCTGTTTTATTTG